>NC_035447.2:84782249-85015245 GCF_002127325.2 Helianthus annuus
TCAAAAACTGATATGATCCTCTTACACAAACTCACAAAAATAGTGTTTGTAAATATTTCTTTACTGCGTTACATTTCCTTTATTACAAAATCCAAAAAAAAAAATTTAGTGTGTTTTAGCATAAACTTTTGAAAACTCAAAAAAAAAAAAGATTTTCGACAACTGGTGTTGGGAAGCTGATTTTCAAAATTCTAAGTGCTAGACATGATGACAAATTCTGTGAAGGAAAGTTTGGTCTTAAACAAATATGTTTTTAATCTAATCTTCAAGTGGTTCATCAATATTGTCATTGATAAAGTTTCTGTTTGGTTTGAGGGAGAGTTTGTGTTAGTGCATGCATTTTTATTCTAAATTCTAAAACTTATTATTTGGGTAGAGAATTTGCAGGTGATCCAGGTTGTGTTAATTGAATCTGTAATTTGCCAGACTACGATCCTGAAGCAGATGATGCTGATGAACTTAAGGAATGCTAGCACATTGTTAGGGGGAGTCTGTTGATGTTGTTTGGAAAGAAAAGCCCAAAGACTGATAAAGACTGAAGATGAAAAGACTCGACACTGAAGACTCGTCAACATCTGAGGGGGAGTCTGTTGGTGCATACATCTGTCGACTTCGTCTTGTATCGAGTCTAGTACTAGATATGTTAGATCAGGGCACATTGTACGGGAAAATAGAGTTGTAGAGTTGATTTCCCACGAAATGGACATGTCATTTCGTGGGGAATTAGAAAATTACACTTTCGTGGGGAATCAGAAATTAGTCATTTCGTGGGGAATCAGAAATACTATAAATAGGTTTGTGACATTGTCATTTGGGGGGGGAATCAGAAAATCATACCGAGGCGCTGCCGGTTTGATTCCTGAAGGTACAAGCTGTAATATCAATCAAATCAGTGATTTAAGTGAATTGCCTGCTGTTTCTTCATCAGTTACTTGTTTTCCGCACCTGTAACTGATTAAAACTCCTCTGAACGACTCGTTCGGGTCAACAAACGATCCTACAAATATAATTAATATATTTTAATAATGATTAATAAAGCTCTATTTTATACAGACACCATTTAAATTTATTTCAATCATACATTAAATTTATTAACTATTTCATGTAAAAATGATATTAGTTATAGGCTATGGCCACTGGGGCACAAATTTCCCCCGTGCTTGTGGTCATGCTACTATTGGCTAACTTTTTGGCCAATAGTAACGAGGGTCAAGTAATGTATAAAACCTCCCATACCGGCAGTTATTGCAGAATACAAAAATTTAATCACTGTAAGTATAACTAATAAACATTTAGGATTTTGGAAAGCATTTTTAAATATAATTGTATCACAAAAAAAATGATAAAACTGTGAGAGAAGAGAATGGACTCACTATGTAACTTTAGGGTTCAACTAGAAAGCCACCTAGTATAATCTTGGGTATAACTCCTGAGCTATTTAATAAAATATATAATGCACTCGTGTTAAGTATAATAACCCAAATTCAACTTTATCCCTAGGTCACGAGACAGAACCCCAACGAACTTAGTCGAGCAGAGCCTTGACATGCATTATGGGATTCCAGATCAATCGGAAAGGGTATCAGTGATCAGAGGTTAAAACACTTAAAACAGGACAGGCCTTTGGAGTATAATAAATGAAATATTAAAAGAAAAAAAAATGAATATAGAATTTAAAGAGAGGGAGATCGCAAGACATAAGAAGGAAAAGAAAATGAACACTGAATGTTATAGTACAAGGTTGAATTTATACTATGTTCCAAATATTTAAAGTAATACACGTACACATATGAAAACATACGTAAACAACTTGCATTAAATGTCATATTTTGAGGATTGTTCCACGTGGTCATGCATGCTTTCATGCATTACAAAGAATTGTCATATTTTAGTTTTTAATTATTATTATTTTATTATTTTATATATTATAATTAATTCAGCTGATTCACTTATTTGACGGTTATAATTTCTAAAATATGACGTGTTATAAAACTATGAATATATCATTAGAACGAGAATATTTGTGTCTACATTTTGACCCAAGTTTCATTAAAAACGGAGTAAGTCCAAATACGATGTATTTTTATAATTTAATTATTAGACGGTCACTAGGCCCGTCTAGGTACTTCATATTTCTAACAGTTAACTTACCCGTAATCTACCCGTTTAATAATATAAGTTTTATATACTTTATTTTAATATAGAAAATAGAAATGTCACACATATATAAGCCAATTAATTAGTCTAACATTCCAACCAAATATATATAAAATAGTTTTTAAACTATATAGGTTGAATAATGGTTTTAAAAATAAAACTAGTTACTAATGGTTAATAAATTTAAACAACCTATAACTCTTATATGAAAAAAATGGATATGTTACAATAGCCCAAGCTAATCCTAAATCACATAACCATCAAATCTTGAACTTGAACATCACGTGTGGGTTAAACCGTTGAATAAAACAGAAAGTTTGTGAGATTAATGCCTCTGATTTTGAATGTCTCAACCTTGTTTTTAAGCCTAACTAACCATAGAAGTGGTTATAAGCATAAGGACATAGGTTTGAGATGAGTTTCCTCAAGTTTAATCAAGTTTATCAATGTTTGAAAGAAGAACAGAAAAATCAGTCAACTTTCGAGCACTTTTGGCAATGTTCCAGGGCCTGGTTCTCTATGGAAAACCAATGGAAACGAAGCTAAGGTTAATCCAAGCATGTAGGAAAAAGAATCGAGTGAATCGGACAAGAAATGAGGAAGTTATGCTTGTTTTAGTGAAGCAAGGTAATTCTGCTCGAACTCTGATTTCGCAGCTGATTATGAACGATTTTGAGAGAGTTTAGGGAGTGCAAAGAAAGTGAAAAATGATTGGATAGCACTTGGGTTTTATAGGGGAAGCTTGTGGTTGGGTTAGGTGAGCATTTATGATGTTTAGTTTGGAGTTAGCATTAAAAAAAGACAACTAACCACAACTTAAATTTTTGGCCAGCTTTGTTACTTCTATTATTATTTTTTTTATATCATTAGTTGGGTATTTTTTTTATTAATGTGTTACATGTTGTTTAATATGTACCCAACATGTAACAAGGTCTAAAATGTATAGTATACATGTTTTTAAGTAAGAAAAAGAAGGAAACATGTGACTATGTAGAAATCAAGTATGTATAATATATGTTTTAGGTATCAAATAAGTGAAAAATATATATGTTAGTCTTGTAATTGAATAATCAAGCGTTTGTATGTATGGTCGATTTGAAATTACGAATACACGATCGTTATTTGCGAGTTAAAATTACGTTTATGCGAATCATGAATCATGTATTAAACGAATGTATATTTCATATAGAAGATCAATTTTATTATAATCAAAGTCTCGGTTTTAAAATAATTCAAAATAGGCTACGATTACAGGAGAAACAACTTTACGAAAATAGAAATACAAGACACGCTTTCTAAATAAGGGAGGTTACGAAAAAGCAGGGCGTTACAGTCTCCCCTCCTTTAGGAAATTTTGTCCCGAAATTTATTCAAAAGGAAGACCTTTGAAAAAGCGTTTTGGTTAAAATGATGGAGTAAAATCGAGATTTGAAGTTTGATGCGTGTTGAAAAGTATGAAGTTTCGAGGAACGAAAAGATAGGTTTGTAAAAAGGGTTCGTTTGTTTAAAATGATTCGAGGCATTGAGCATAAGTAAAACGTGAATGTTTGTGTATAGACAAGCGAGTTTAATCAAATTTGAATAACTAAATGATGAGGTATTTTAAAATGTGTTAGCTAAGAAGGAAGCTTTCGTATAAAATGGTATGTATTTTGATGAAAAGTGTGGTCGCACTGTTAGTTGTAAGAAAAATGTTTCTTTGGATTTAAAGAGCATTGACAATCTCAGTTTTGTAGAGAATTCTTTATCGGTGAAAAATGAGAAAGTTAGGTATTTTAAATAAAAAAATGGTTTTGGAGGTAACGGCCAACTAAATATGTTTGCGCATAAATAAAGAATGGAAAATAGTTCTAACCAAGAAAGTATTTTAGGATTCGAACGTGCAAACAGACTTAACGAGGTTTGTATATAAGACAAAGAATAACGGAGAGTAATAGGAGTATGGAAGTGAACGATTGACTCTTAATGAACGCAAGTATAAGAATGGCATAAGTATTGGATAGACGAAAGTAGCGTGTTAAGAATGGAGTCTCGTCGTGGATAATCGGCTATAATGCGTTTGTGAGTTGTCTAAAGTTTGTATTAGGTCCAAAGGTCTGCAAAACATTGAATTTCTCATGGCACGTTTTACGAGAGTTTGGTAACGTGGTGAAAACACTTATATGTAGGAAGTACCAGTGGCGTATCCACCATGCTTTAACCATGCTATGTCAGTTTCGTATTCGGTGTCATGTTACATTCTGTGTCTTACCATACACAGTAGTACACTCTATGATTCTCATGCGCCTATCACTACAATCCCGTGTGCACCCGCGATTATTTTGATCGTCACATGATCTCCATAGCTTGTACTAGTTGTGTATGAATCAGAGTATACATAAATTTGAAAATAAGAATGTGTGCCTATAAGAATGTAGTACATAGCAAGTCCATGCTTAAGTATTTATGGGACCCACGTAAGCGAATTCCTCGGATTCCGCTCGCGTACGGGTACGAATGTATGTATCATTAGTAAGAATGAAAGTATGAGCATAAATATAAGTTTAAGTATGATTATTCATGTAAGTATGAGTATAGGCATAAAACGTAAGAGTAGTGCGAGTATAATACGTATAAGCATAAAACGTATGAGTATAAGTGTAGGTACGAATAAGGAAAATTACGTACATAGTGTATGTTGGAGCATAACGAATTTGGGCATATAAAACGTTTGAGAAATTCGAATACGTAAAACGAATGACATAAGCGATTTCGTCGCGTGGTATCGATTAAAACGTGTATGGTGATATACATGTATAGTTGTTTAAGCGAAATGGTGAGTTTATTGAATCAAAATAGATCGAGTTTGAATTTCGAAGGTAGAATATAGTTTGTAGATGTAGGACAATATAAAGTATTCATTGGTTATGCATAACGTTTTTGTAACGAATGGAAATGTTACTTTTGTTTTAAAAGAGTTTACGTATGTTGAAGGTTATCGGTCCCCATGAAGTCTTCTTGCCCACGTGTTTTGAAATTTGAATGACGAATTAAGCGGTGTAGAAAAGTTTTCAAAAATAATAAGTTCGCTTCATTTGCACCAAAACAAGAAATTTTGAATTTTGGAGGTTCTTGTGAAAACGTCGATCCTTAAAAAAAATTCTAACAAATGATTTGTTGATGTTGAAAAGAGTCCCTGGTAAAACGATCATATAACATCTATAAGATCTTATAAGTGTATGAGAAAGGTTAGTTTGATTTCCGATTGAGAATGAAAGTTTTTAGTATGGTGATATAACGTGAGTGTGTTTTAGTGGTTAAGTCGAATATGAAGTTCATGGGCAAGAGATTCATTGGACCGATTAAATTGATAGGTAGCATTTCGTAAGGTTTTGAAATTTAGGTAGTAAAATGTTTTAAGACATGATTAAGAATCTCGTGCATATGAGTTAAGTGAAAATAGATTGTAGGATAAGAAGTACATTTGATAAAACAATGTATTTTGAAATTGATATAAGTAGGTATGTTGATAAATGATAAATGATCTAGGTATAAAACATGATCGGGTTTGCATAATAAAATATTTGAAGGAAAGTTTTGGTAACGATCACCTAGGTAAGGGAATCACCCCTAACTCGTTGGTGAGGTCGTTTTAAGAAAAGAATGAGTGGAGCTAATCGTCAAGGTAAGGAAATCACTCCTATCTCAATGACATGTCTCCATTTTGGCATTACGAAGAATGTAAACAAAATTGAGTGACGTTTTGAAATCATGAGTATGTATAAATGTATGATAAAGATTTAATATGTTGTGTGTGTGAGAAGAAAATATCGAAAGTAAGTTTGAATTTGAAAGATTACATCGTATAAGATAAATAATAGAAACACATGTTTGATTAAAATTTGGATGGTTCCAAAATGGAACTTTAACTAACCAAAGTGGTCAAAAAGTCTTTCGAACTTGAGGAACATGCTTTGGCCTAATAGGTGGAATACTCTCGCCAACAAGTCGGTTAATGGTATTTGCCCTTCCGGTTACTACATGTCCCAAATCAATCGGAATTTCGAGACTTGGCGGGATTTATGAAAAATCAAGGAGTGGAACTAGTCGACAAGGTGCGGGTTTCACCCCTAACTTGGCAATTTCGTATCCTAAGTGTGGTTTGTACTCGTCGGGTCAAAAATTTAATTTCGACATTTTGACGAGGGTCCACTAGAATTTGAAAATGGAAATTCTCCATCAAGATGAGGATCTCACTCCCAACTTGGTGGCGAATTTGGTGTGAAAAGAATAGGTGGATTGAGAGTCGTTCACCAAATTGTGGGTTTCACGCCTATTTTTGTAAAGTCGTCTCGCTGGTAGGGTGCGAGTGTTGTCGGATTTAAAATAATGAAATGAGCGAACAAGTATAAACACATAAGAAGGCATGTCGAGAATAACACATAAAGAGTAGAACAATAAAGCAAGTATCAACACATAATAAAGCAAGTATTAACACAAAAGTGACATACATGTTTAAAAGGTCAAAAGAAAATAAATAAGGAGCAAATAAAGTATCATGCAAGTTGTTCAAGCAAAACATAAGAATAAAGCTCTAGAACTATAGACTAGGTAAAAAGCATGGCAATTTTCCTAATTCCCTATAGTTATGGCTCTGATACCAATCTGTCACACCCCAACCGATGGCGGAAACATCGGAGTGAGACGAAATAGATTGCAAGAGACTTCATAACACTATTTGAGACAAGTATTTAAATAATAAATTTCCATTTTATTTATAAAGAGTCAATTACAAAGATTTGAAATAAATACAACATGCGTAACCAAATACAATACAACAACAAAACAAATTTAAAGTGTGTATCTAAGCATCCTACTAGATTCCATGCATCACCAACATCATCGCTAAACCTACAACATGTTTTAAAAGTGTAGTTCACTACAAAAAGTATTGGCGAGCATACAAGTTTGGTGCGTAGTATATAAATATAAAAATGATAAGGAACAATCCACATGGCAAACCTAGTTATCAATATTAACATATTAAACTGGCATGCGATTTACAAGTCAACCCTCTGTTTACGCAAGTATGAATGAATAAACCTAACATGACCTCTTGTTCACGGGCGGTGCGTTACTCCTATAGCGCTATACATGTTAAGTGGAGGCTTGTACGAAGCTAATGACAAGTTCATCACATAAGAATCACCCAGAAAACACGAATTAAGCATAACAAATAGTAAGCATGTATTGGATTGTTTGTTTGTGTATTTGCATAAGAATATGTATACTAAGTGTGTTTTGTATATAAAAACATGTTACACCCAAAAGTGTGAAAACGGTATAATGGGTCAAGTATACTCACAAAATTGCTAAGTCTTCTGATTATCCAAGCGTTGACGAGTGTATGAGGTTGGGAGGATGAACGTATGAGGGTTAAAGTTCTAGGTATGTTTAGAGTCGAGATTCGGGATTTAAAAAGGAATATGGAAAGTACATATGCGAAAGTAATCATCTTTAACACAAGTGAACATTAGTTCATCATCAAGGTTGATTACTAAGATAATATTTAGGCTATGTAATATGTTAATATATCAAATTGATCAAGCATGAGGTAGGAGGATGAATCCTCCATTTAGGAACCTCTTAAGTGTCATAGAATTCATGTAGGAGGTAGGAAGAAAAGTCTTCCATTTAGGCACCTCTAAGTGTTCACCACTACACTTGATGGCATGAACATTCAAGGAGGGTCATGAACTTACAAGTAATAATAGAATATGACTAACTAATCTATGAGAAAACATCAAGAAATGTGTGGATTTACAAGTAGGATAGCCCAAGCTAATCCTAAATCACACAACCATCAAGTCTTGAACTTGAACATCACTTGTGGGTTAAACCGTTGAACAAAACAGAAAGTTTGTGAGATTAATACCTCTGATTTTGAATGTCTCAACCTTGTTTTTAAGCCTAACTAACCATAGAAGTGGTTATAAGCATAAGGACATACGTTTGAGATGAGTTTCCTCAAGTTTAATCAAGTTTATCAATGTTTGAAACAAGAACAGAAAAATCAGTCAACTTTGGAGCCCTTTTGGCAAAGTTCTAGGGCCTGGTTCTCTGTGGAAAACCAATGGTAACGAAGCTAAGGTTAATCCAAGCATGTAGGAAAAAGAATCGAGTGAATCGGACAAGAAATGAGGAAGTTATGCTTGTTTTAGTGAAGCAAGGTAATTCTGCTCGAACTCTGATTTCGCAGCTGATTATGGACGATTTTGAGAGAGTTTAGGGAGTGTAAAGAAAGTGAAAAATTCTTGGATAGCACTTGGGTTTTATAGGGGAAGGTTGTGGTTGGGTTAGGTGAGCATTTATGATGTTTAGTTGGGAGTTAGCATTAAAAAAAGACAACTAACCACAACTTAAATTTTTGGCCAGCTTTGTTACTTTTATTATTATTTTTTTATATCATTAGTTGGGTATTTTTTGTTTATTAATGTGTTACATGTTGTTTAATATGTATCCAACATGTAACAAGGTCTAAAATGTATAGTATACGTGTTTTTAAGTAAGAAAAAGAAGGAAACATGTGACTATGTAGAAATCAAGTATGTATAATATATGTTTAGGTATCAAATAATTGAAAAATATATATGTTACTCTTGTAATTGAATAATCAAGTGTTTGTATGTATGGTCGATTTGAAATTACGAATACACGATCGTTGTTTGCGAGTTAAAATTACGTTTATGCGAATCACGAACCATGTATTAAACGAATGTATATTTCATATAGAAGATCAATTTTATTATAATCATAGTCTCGGTTTTAAAATAATTCGAAATAGGCTACGATTACAAGAGAAACAACTTTGCGAAAATAGAGATACAAGACACGCTTTCTAAATAAGGGAGGTTACGAAAAAGCAGGGTGTTACACATGGTGAGCTGGGCATGGCCCCGTGGTGGGCGTAGAAGCTTCTGCAGTCGTTGTCTTCTTGTATTAGGGCTGAGCACGACCCATGCCTGGCTGGGCACGACCCCATGGTCAGTTTCTGTTTTCTTGTTTTTGTCTTGGGGGATGTTGCCGAGGGGTCGGCATATCACGTTATTCCTTCTTCTTGTATTCATGTTGATTTTTGGCTGCTTATTTGTTCCTTTTGTTCTTTTAAGCTCATTTGGTCCTATAAATTCAAAAGGAAGAAAGAAACGCGCTTTTTCCAACATTAGTGCTAAAAAAGGGTTGGTTTTATGCCTCTATTCATGTAACTTATATGTTGCATTTTGTACACATCACTTCTTCAGTCATATTGTAGACGAAATTATCTTCAACCACTTCCTTCTCTTCCACCTTTAAACCTTTCTCAACTTAATGGTTACAACAACACTATGAATAAGATCAACATATAACAACATATTAATCTACATAAGCAACATATTAAACATGCATCAACATAATGAACATAAACATAGATTAAATCCATTGCAAGGTTGGTTAGAGTACGTTGAAACATAATAAAAAACATCAAACGAACTACTAAAACATGCAAAACAAACGACAACCAATTAACCACTACAGCAATCTTCCACATTGTGAGTTTCTTAGCTTTGCTTTTGAGCATTTTGTCTTTCATGTTGATATTCCATAACAAAGCAGAAACTACAGTTTCACATGTGTCACAGATGGGAGTATCAACCCACTTTAGGAAACCACATATTCTGTGTAGAACAAACATTGGGTGTCAGCCCAATGGCCACCAGCCCGCATTCTAACCCGGAGGTGGCGGGTTCGAGTCTTGCTCGTTCCCAATGCCCCTACGGTAGCGGATTTACCCCCAGATTCAGTCTTGCTGGGTGGCGGTCTGCGAGGTGGGATCACCTCGGCGATTGGGAGGACCGTGGAATATCCCCCCCCCCCCTATTTTGTGTAGAACACACAAAATCTGGTCAAACACTTGATAAGCACACACGCTGATCACACACATTAACAATGCAAGAAAACCAAAAATCAACTAAACCACACTTTGAACATGGTGCCCCATCACACACACTAACACACTGATCCTAGTTACACTTACATAACAGTTACACTCTAATCATAGTTACACTCTAAACATTATCCAACAGTGCTGCAACTCCACTAAACAAAAATCGACATATTTACAACTGAAAGTATGAATCGACGGTTAGGATTAGCTTTAGTCTGGGACGTTTTATAGCATGTACTTTCACCGCAAACTAAGCAAATCTTCTCCGGCCCATCAACATTAACTGAGGTCCGTTCCAATGTAGAAGATGACGAGTATTAAGACATTGCTTCTTTGGATCGATTTGGCAGTCTTCATATACCACACTAGATCGATTAAGTGATTTGGGGAAGGAGGTTCAAATTAGGGCTTGGAATAGGGATTTAATGTAAAGCTAATAGAGAAGAGGGGCATAAAGGTCTTTTACTCAGCTTTTGAACGGTTAAACCAAGGTCTGACTAACGGATGGGGGCAAAGTGTGAAGAATTGCGGGCACAGGGTGGCATTAGGCAACATTTGGAATGGAGGATGTTATTATGCAATATGGGCGAAACTATAGGAGGACAAATTGTAATTAACTTCAAAAAAAAAATGGTACAACCTACAAACCAAAAGGTACACCACAGATAAGGAGGGAAAACCATAACAGAATGTACAATATACCATTACTTACCAATGTTGCAAATCAGTAGTATCATAATATAATATAATATAATATACTAATTTACTGACCTAAATGCTCTGTTTCATGTCGATATACATTTAAATAATAAATTTACGAGCCTAGCTTTAGTAATAGAATGACTTTATTTAGACTGCGGGGTATGGGGCGGGGGTTTGGGCGTGGGTGGGCTGAAAACGCCCAAGCCACCACCCCGGGTGGGCATGGGTTTGGGCGTGGCCCCTTTTTCGTGGGTTTGAAGCCGGGCGTGGGGCGGGCTAGCAAGGTGACATGATAGGTTCTCAATGGCTATGTGTTAACTCATGCCCCAACCCAAGCTCCCAACTCAAGCCCCACCATACCCCATGGGTGTGAGTTTTTTTTTCCATTTTTTCCCATTCCACGTGTCAACAAATGCCCCAACTCATGCCCTAACCCAAATCCACCATACCCAACAGTCTTACAAAAAGGCATGAGTTTTAGTGTGTAAGCGTAACCCATGCCTACGAAGCAAACCCCGTACATTGAGGTGGTGTCATTCATGCCAAATCAAATGGGCCCCACCAAATCTACAATTGGGTAATGCCGAATCTTTTCTTTGCCCACTCCAAAATAATACAACTATAACACAATATGTCTCTATAATATTAATTACTCACATACCACTTGTCCTCTTATCCTTTAAATCCATTATCTCACTTTCCTCGTAAGCAAAGAAAAGCATTACACTTTTTTCGTACCAAAAACCCCATTTTTGTTTTCTTGTTCTAAAAGCTCTACAGTTGATTACTTTGAAGATGGGTTCTTATTCATTAGATCAAGAAAACAAGATCGGTATCATGGGTTATGATTATAATGATTGTGATGATTCATTTATATCGGATGTTTCGAGTGTTGTGTCTTTAGATGATGATTCTGATGATGTCTTAGAAGAATGCGACTCGTCTTCCTCGATTCGCAGCCATGGCTTAGAAGACATGTCTGGTCTCCTTCAACAACTTCCCTCTAAGTAAGTCAATAAGTTAAAACATGATTCTTGTTTTTTTTTTTTTGACGGACGGGTCAACCCAACCCGTATTTTTTATTATTATATGTTTTTGATGAGCCCCGTGAATTTTTGGACTTTTTAAGCAAGAAAAAAAACGAGAATCGAACTAGATTATATCGTTCAGTTATTATTTCCAATGGTTACTTAAGAGTGTATTAGCTTTTTATGGTTAGAGAAAAATTATCGGAGGTTTGTCCATTTTTCATCTTTAATCACTAACTTTTTAAAATTACACCTATAGTCCCCAAGATTTTGAATTTCGTTCCCAGATAGTCCATGGCGTGGATGAGGGTTAGTTTTTAGTGTTAGGTGTGTGTGAAATGACAAAAATACCCTTACTATCAAATTAATAACTAAAAAGTTAAAAGAAATATAATTAATATTTTACAATTTATGTGGGACCCACCCCCCACTTCATCTTCCTCACTCCACACCACCACCACCACCATCTTCCCCCCACCCCCCACACACACTGCGCCATGTTAGACGGTTTCCTACATCTTACTTGGACTCTCAAGTGAACCCATAGTCCAATATACAAGAAAGTATCCTTTAATACACAATAGAGATCATATATTATATGAATGTGCTAGCAAGCCTGTGTGGATTAATCAAGAAACTGAACTTGCCATTATAAAGCGATCCTTTCACTAGTAAGACCGTGGGGTATGGTGGGCTTGGGTTGGGGTTTGGGTTGGGGTTGACACGTGTAATTTCAAAAGTTAATTCTCAAACCCACTTTAGATGGGGTATGGTGGGCGTTGCTTGGCTGGCGTGGCCAAGCCATATCAACTTTTTTTAATATATATATATATATATAACCAAAAACTACATAAACATACAAAATAATTATTAAAATAAACATACAAAATAATTATCAAAATAAAAAACTATCATTCTTCGTCGGTTTCGAACCCAGGAATCGTTGAAACATGATCCACCAAATCAGATCGAAGGTTGTGATGTATATCCCTTGACTTTATCAAAAATTCATTTGTCGCTTTATCTTCGTCTGTTACGTTACCTGGTTGGGAGTCATCGTCATCATAGTAGGTAAAGACCGCTCTACCTTAATCCTCCAAAATCATGTTGTGAAGAATGATACATGTGTACATCACGTTTCCAATCTGATCCTTGTCCCATAGTCGACAAGGCATTGCCAATATTCCCCACCTTTTCTTCAAAACACCGAATGCTCGCTCGACGTCTTTACGTGCAGCCATCTGGACCCTGTTAAACTTTAATCTCTTTAGATCTGTGGTACGGTGTCTTGTGAACGATTTTACGAAAACCCCCCACTCTGGGTAAATCCCATCAACTAGGTAGTACCCGTACACTACTCAACCCCGTTTACAAATAAAGTTCCTTTGGGTCCTATACCATTTACCCGATCATTGAAAAGGGGCGAGTGGTTTATGATGGTAATATCATTATGTGAACCTGGCATACTGAAGAACGCATGCAATATCCAAAGATATTGGGACGCAACCGCTTCAAGCATGATGGCTGGCATCCCGTGAAATCCACTAGTGTGAGCGCCTTGCCATTGGGTAGGACAAAGTTCCCAAGGCCATTTCATACAATCTAAACTACCTAGCATCCCGGGTAGCCCATGTTAATCTGCGCGATGTTCCAATATTTGTTGCATGTCACTGAAAGAGGGCTTTCTCAAATATCTTTTCCTATAAAGTTCTAGAATACACGAACAAAAGTTGTGAAGATTTTCTCTAGCTACACGTGCAGACATTTTTAAATAGTCATCCATAATGTCCGAACTATTGCCATACGCTAACTGCCTAAGTGCGGCCGTGACATTTTGCCACGTACTAAATCCTAATTGCCCGGTTACGTCGGGTTTTTGTTGGAAATAAACATACTTCTCCTCAAGATCTCTAGATATCCTTAAAAATAAGTTTCTACTCATACGAAAACGACGCCTAAACATTTTTTCATCATACTTAGGTTCCGCTGAGAAGTAATCGCTTACCAACAAATTGTTAGCGGCGTGCCGTTTACGAGCGATGTACCTTCTCCTCCGTTTAGGTTGTTGAGTCTCTTCCCCATCGTCTTCGTCTTCCACGATAGCTTTCACCACCGTCGCGATCGTTTGTAGAAATATTTCCGCCCCATCGTCAGATGATGATGACGATTCACTATAACTTGAAGAACTCATGGCAAGATTGTGTTTTATGTGTTTGATATTGTGTGAGAAAAATGTTTAATATGGTAAGGTATTTATAAAGGAAATTTAAAAAAAAAAAAAAAACAAAACTAGCCCCCAACGGCTAGTTTGAATTGGTCATTCACAGCCCGCCATGTCAGCTTGCTCCCCCGCCCCACGCCCGGCTTGAAACCCAAGCCCCGAGGGCCACGCCCCAACCCAAGCCCACCCGGGGTGGTGGCTTGGGCGTTTTCCCCCAACCCACGCCCCAACCCAAGCCCCATACCCATAGTCTAATATAATAGATAGTGAGATACACCATTATTTAACTCACTCCTTAATTAATTGAACATTGTCACAAAGGAATGATTCAAAGGAATACGGTGACAAATACATAGATTATGTGGTCATGTAAATAACCGAGGTAAATCCATGGTTAATGATTAATGTAGCACTGTGAGAGTTCTCAAGAAAGTAGTTTCTGACTTTAGTGGGCAGTGTAGGTATATGGTCTTTTTGCTTCTGGGACACCATATTTATCTTCAAACACTTTAAGTTATCAAATGTAGATGGTGGTGGTGGTTGAAGGTAGAGATGGTGGTGGTGGGTACCATATAAATTATAAAATATTAATTATATTTCTTTTAACTTTTTAGTTATTAATTTGACACTAAAGGTATTTTTGTCATTTCAAACGCGCCTAACACAAAAAACTAACCCCCATCCACGTCAGCGACTATCCGGAAACGAAATTCTAAAACTTGGGGGCTATAGGTGTAATTTTAAAAAGTTAGTGACTAAAGGTGAAAAATGAGCAAACCATAGGGACTATCCGAGCATTTTTCTCTTATGGTTATTATTACTTCAAAAACCTTATTAGCTAAGGATGTAAATGAGCTAAGTTGGGCCCGAGTTCATTTATCAAGCTTCACTCGTTATGAGTTTTTTTACTCTTTATGAGTTTTATTTCAAAAGCTCAAGTTCCACTTGTTTACTGTTTATTAAAATTTTATCAAAAAGTTATATATATTTTGTATTTACAAATTATATTATATATTATATATTATATATTATATATTATATATTATATATTATATATTATATATTATATATTATATATTATATATTATATATTATATATTATATTATATATATACTACAATTATCAACTTAGGTGAATAGTGATTTGTGTTTTCTCTTTTTTCTGTCCTTTTTGTCTTTTCGCTTTTTTTTTCTTTTTGTATTTTTTCTATATTTATACCTCTTCACTTTCAGCATTAACACATACAACCTCTTAACTTTCCAAAAATATTGTAATCGAGTTTTACGTGTTTATTTTTATGTACATGTGAGTATAAATTCATGTTGATTTACGTTTCGACATAATTTTTTTCGGGAAATGAATCGGGTCAAATATAATATAGTCTTATGCTTATTATTATGTATCTTTTCAGTTGTTTTACGTTTTGACGTAAAAAAAAAATTTCTGCAAATGAGTCGAGTCAAAATATAATACGTTTTTGTGCTTATTTTTATGTATGTTTTCATTTGACCTAAGTTTTGACGTAATTTTTTTGAGACACTGCGGCATGCGGGGCAATTTACTAGTTTAATACACATATTAAATTATACTTTAGTTATCTTTAAATTATCTTTTCCATATATTGTTTATTATTATTATGTAAATATATATTTAATACATTAAATAAAAACATTTATAAGCTAATGGACTCGTTTAGGCTTGTAAGCTAATTCGAGTTCGAGAAGTGAAGCTCAGGTTCCTTATTAAGCATGCTTATTTTTAGGCTTAAGCTCGAGCTCAGTTAAGTTCGTATCGATTCAAACTTTTAACAAGCAGGTCTCGAGTAGATCACTAGCGGGTTGGCTCGTTTAAATCCCTATTTGTAGCTCATAATATTACTAGTTGCAATGGTAAGTGACCACAGTTCGTTTAAATCCCCATTTGTAGCTCATATTATTACCGGTTGCAATGGTAAGTGACCACTGTTTATGTGACCAACCTGAATAAAAAATTCGAAAGTCGAGTTAAGAGACAATTGAGCACAAAATGACCCTAGTAGAAAAAAATTATGTGTCCGTCACCGTCCTTATATCATGAATATGTTCTTATATTTATGCTTGAGGAACCCACAGGAGATCAGGGTTGTCCAAGTACTTTCAAGGGAAGTCACAATCATTCACATCTTTAGCAAACGTGGTGTGCTTAGAAGATCTTGCAAAGCCAGAAAACCCTTTCAACAAGAAGCTGAAATCATGCAAAAGTTATGTAGGATTATCAAGAGTTGTTTCATCTCCCACAGAAAGTGCTTCATCTTCAAAACTTTTAGCCAAAAGGATGTCTTCAGGAACATCTTCTTCTTTACCAAGCAACAACGGCTGCAGACTGGCCACCTGCTCGTCGTTCATCTCATTACAATGATGCTACAAGTGCTTAGGTTTCTCAAATCAAACTACCTTGTTTGTTTGAGTAATCATGTTCGAAAGGGCATTTCGCGCAGAGAGAATGATGGTCATGAACAACCATATTCATATTTGAGTTATAACCATTGTGTATACTACTAAATTACTAATCACCAAAGGATCTGATTTAGTTTCTATTTGACTAAACTTTAAAATAATCGAACACTTCTACCGTCACTTTTGAGTTTTGATCAACTCAAGCAACGTAACACTATTCATTTCATTTATATATAATATAGGAGAATTATATAAATAAATTGATTGCGATTGGTGTTTCTTTCTTTCTTTTTTTTTTTTTTTTTTGAAAGGAGAACTTCATTAAAAAAAACACACGCCAAACCCAAAAAGCGGGCGGCAACAAAGACAAACAAAGTACATAAATACAAATTTACACCATTTTCCTAAGAGATATTTTTATGATTAGATCTACTTCTAAGCCAAAGACAACCCACCGTCTTGACTTCATGGATAATGTTTTCAACACGGACATGTTTGTTGTCGAAAAGGAAGTTGTTTCTTGCCCTCCAGATACTCCAACAAATGATCAAGATAATCCCGTGAAACACCTCCTTTTCCGGATCTTTTAAGCCCACGAAGATGTGCAATTCCAATAAGTCTTTAAGCGAGAACATGAAGAGATTGGGAACCTGGCACCAATTGCTGATGTGGAGCCAAACGATAGCTGCCACGCCGCACTCGATGAATAAGTGATTCATTGTTTCTTCTCCGATGCCGCATAGAGAGCATGTCGTATCCTCCACGTGAATGTTCCTAGTCCTTAAAGCAACCCTGGTGGGGATTCTATCCATTTCTGCCCTCCAAGCTAAAATGTTACATTTAATCCGGACCCAATTGATTGGTGTTGGAATAAACAAAGGGGGTGCGGGAGAGTGACGTAGGCACATGATTCATGAATGCAATTAAAACTGTGTTAATTGTTTAATTTTAAATTACTTGTGCAAAATTGCATGCACGAATGGAAATGGCTCACAAGCACCGGTCCTACTGGATTCTAAATTATTTCAAGTGGGCTTAGCTATAAGTATTTGGGCTAGAAATTACATTGAGCCCACAATGCAAGTCTACTTGAATTAGGTGTGCGTGCACAAACCGGGTTTTTTTCTAATACCCGGTTCGGGCATATACTCGGGTACGGGTATGATTGGGTTTTGACTTTTCGGGTGTTGGTCATACCTGTGTCAGGTTCGGGTCCGGGTTTTGGCCAAAAACTCTATACCCTGTCTACCCGGGTTCGGGTTTTCAATGCCCGGGTATTAGAATACCGTATTCCAGGTCCAGGTAGGGTCCGGTTATTGGTCGGGTAGGGTTCGGGTGTTGGTCGGGTATGTTCGGGTATGGGTATAGATCAGGTTTTTTTTCGATTCATTTTTTTGGCATAAACATAGAAATATAATAGAAACTTTTATATTTACATATTGTATGCTTTGAAATTTGCCCAAAACAGTCTCACGGAAGCTCTAAACGTTCAAAAAAAGTTGTTGTACACAACGGATCCAGGTATTACGAAAACCCGGGTACAAACCGGGTATGAAAAAACCCGGGTTCGGGTATTGAACAGAATATGCATACCCAGTCCCTACCCTACGGGTAGGATCGGATTCGGGTTTAAAAAACCTGGTTTTTCTAATGCCCGGGTTCGGTTATTTTTTTCGGGCCCGGGTTTGGGTTTTTTGTGCACCTCTAGGGTGCACAGAATTGAGGTTACACTCTTATCAATAGAAGTGCACGTATCGGGTATCTTCAATAACCAGTTCAGGACAAAGAACCAGTTTCGGATATTGAATTGAAGGGCAAAATCGGGTATTGTTATACCCGGTTTCGGTTATAGGCTTAAAAACCATACCCTATATACCTTTTTCGGTTCGGGTATGGAACCGGTTCTTCCAGTTCCGGGTATTGAAAAAAACTTGTCCGATATGCAAAAAACCACCAGTTTTGAGGCTGCAACTTATTTTGTTACAAATATATATATATATATATATATATATATATATATATATATATATATATATATATATATATATATATATATATATATATATATATATATATATAGGGGACCGTTAAAATGAAAACCACCTCCAGTTGTAAGAGCCATGAGAACTTTTTGATCCGGGGCGAGTTGGACCAAATTTTTTTTTCATAAACGTTGATGCGTGTATTATAAACACATTTGTAAAAAATAAAATTCAAAAAAAATGTCGTGAGTGTAGTTTTGAGCACCACAAGTTTGTTTTTACGGGTACCGTAAATTTTATTTAAATAAAATTTACGGTACCCGTAAACACAAACTTGTGGTGCTCAAAACTACACACACGACATTTTTTTTTGAATTTTTTTTTTTTACAAATGTGTTTGTAATAAGCGCATCTATGTTTTTAAAAAAAAATTTTGGTCCAAATCGCCCCGTACGGTGTAGTTCTCATGGTTCTTACAACTGTAGGTGGTTTTCATTTTAGCGGTATATATATATAGGGTGGGGTTCGGCTAGAAAGTCCAAATTTCATAAAAAGTGTAAAAAGTCATAAAACACTCTAATTTCAGCTATAAAACACACCTAAAACCCACAAATAATAGAGCGAAAATTACTAAAACAACATATTCAAACCATAATAGTTCATAAAAACTTAAAACACACAATCGTAGAACTATCAATATAAAACACAACATGATAATCAACATAAAACACACTAATGTTAGTCATTCGATAATCAAAGCCTTATCATCCAAAACACAACACAAACCCCACAAATATGACGTTTTAGTAATCTTTACTTTGGTATTTATGGGTTTTGAGTGTGTTTTATGGTTGACATGATGGTGTTTTATTCAAAAGGGCATGATGGTAATTTGATTATTAATTTAATTTTGGAATATTCTATATATATCCTAAACTAACTATCCAGATATTTATAGAAACGTATATCTCTTTGACAATTTCAAATCATTAGGATTTCAAAAGGGCAGTTACTTTAAACTACGAAGTTCAAATCATTAACAATTTCTTCACATTGTGTTTTATCAGTTACTGGGTTCATCAAAATGTGTTTTAACAGTTACTGGTTTCATCACAATGTGTTTTATCAGTTACTAGTTGATATGATTTTTAGCATTCTTGATGTTGTGTTTTATCAGTTACTGGTTCATGTTGTGTTTTATCAGTTAATGGTTTCATCACAATGTGTTTTATCAGTTTCGGGTTTCAGTTACTGTTTCATCACAATGTTTTCTATCATTTACTGGTTGATGTGATTTTAGCATTCTTGATGTTGTGTTTTATCAGTTACTGGTTTCATCACAATGTGTTTTATCAATTACCGGTTTCATCACAATGTGTTATACCAGTTATGATTCATGAATGACATGTTCTTTTGTATTTTATCTATTGTTTCATCATAGTGTGTTTTATCAGTTACTGGTTGATGTGATTTTCGCATTCTTGATGTTGTATTTTATCAGTTACTGGTTTCATCACAATGTGTTTTATCAGTTACTGGTTCCAGTTACTGTTTCATCACAATGTGTTTTATCAATTATTGGTTGATATGATTTTGGCATTCTTGATGTTGTGTTTTAGCAGTCAGTCACTAGTTCGTCACATTGTGTTTTATCGCACACACTACTATGAACACATCTAGATCTGATTTATCGTTATTTTTTATATGATTTGGTGTTTTTAAATGTGAGGGATTAGAGAGAGAGAGAAAAAATTTCGACATTTTTGGTGGTGGTTTTATGATTGGTAGTTATTTCCTTATTAAAAACAACTTAAATGACACATTTACCCCCAATAAATTAAATTAGCTTATTTTAAAGACACGTATATTACCAAAATGTGAACAAAACGATCTCAACCATTAAACACACTCATCTAATGGCCTAGATCGCTTCCTACACTTTCTAGGAAAACACACATTCCGCAGGATCCCTACTATATATATATATATATATATATATATATATATATATATATATATATATATATATATATATATATATATATATATATATATATATATATATATATATATAGGAAATATAAAACGAAAACCCACTTGAGTTAAAAAAACCCCAAGAAAACCCTATGTAACATTTTTACTTTTTTCTAAAAAATCAGGAAATGTAACATAAATATATTTGAATATTGATGTTAGGTATATTTTGTAGTAATTCGCATTGATTTTTAATGTGTTAACATGTTAATTCGTATCCGTTTATATACTTATCACGTGTTGGTGTTTTTGACTTAATAGGTGCTAGAAAGGGTGAAAAGAGAAACCGAGCTGAAAATCGGGTTCGATGGGTCAACACGGGAGCTGTAGCAGAAAAAGTCAACCTGGGTATCTCAGGCTACATGCGGAAGCTGACCAAGACTCTCCCGCGACGCGCGGGAGAGGTCAATTATGGGAAAAAAAGTATAAGACAGCTGAAATCAATTTTTAGGTTATCCATTCCATTCCCAGCCGTCAGAGATGAATCAAAGGGCGATTTTAGGCGATTTGGGCACTATTCTTCCATATTTCAAGCTGTTCTTTGATTTCCGATCAATTCTCGATGACAACTGAAGTTGTGATGACTTCCATGCGCGGCTAAACGCTTGGTGACCTCCGCCCGGATGAATGTTTATTAGTTTTTGCACTTTGAACTTTGTTTGCAGATTCGTATAAACTGGTAATTTAAACTATTTGTGTTGATTCTGTGAAACGTTTATTATATTTGAATTGTTCGTCTTTTATCAAGAGTAATGTTGGTGCACTTGTGTCTGTACTTTGTCTGTATTTTGTAATGTTATAAAACGATGTCTTTTGTCTGTCGTGTTTACGTCTTATGTTGGTTTGTTTATGTGTTTGAATGTATGTTTGACCAAGTCAACCATCCTCCTGGTTTGACTTGGCCAAACAGTCAACACTAAGTTTGTAAGATTGTTTGCTTCGAAGGATGTCATCGAAGGATGGTTTGTATCCTTCGATGACTTCGAAAGACAACCTTCGATGGATACAGATGGACCTCGAAGGATATATCATCCTTCGAGGTATGTATGGATCCTTCGGTAGATTTCTGGTCGATAGATGATCCTTCGACCAGACTATCTTATCCTTCGAGCATGTAATCTGTTATGGGTATATATATCCCATGTATGGTTCATTTCACAGTTAGACATCTAGACATCAGTGAGTTATATGTGTGTGAGTGAACCAAGTCTTGTAGAGAGCATTTTCAGTTTGGTCAAGGGCTGTAACCGTGTCCACTGAAATATAAGAGAAAACTTTGATATCTTATGTGTCTACTCTTTCTCTTTGTTGCTTGTGCTTTCATATAAACTATCGGTTTGCATTCTAGCTTGGATTCCGCACTTGCTAGAGTGTTAAACATAACAAGGATAAGGTTTAACCTCAACCTCCGAGGGACCTACAAGTGGTATCAGAGCCGTGGCTCTTTTCCTTGTTAAAAACCGGGTTTGTACAAGACTTTGGAAGTGTTTGGACAAAACTCACTTGGTTTAGCACCCGTTTTTAGTGTGTTTCTTGCATTTTTAGCCTTAAAAACGTGTTCTAAACTAACCGGGTGTGTTAAGGGAAGGTTTGGGTAACTTAAAATCTTGTTCTAAAAAGTTTTGGTAATTTCCGGCCAAAATTCCGGTTAACTCCGGTACCGGTTTCTGGATGAGAAGCTTCCTTTTTGGGCAATATTTCAAAAGTCAAATCTGAGTTGGTGAAAAGTTGGGTCTGAACATACCTTCTGCCGAATGTTGTGCACCAACCCATCACCTTTTTCACCAACCTGTCAACTCTGTGTCAGTGTGTCAGAGCTCATCGAAAGATATCCTTCGAAGTCGAAAGATCATCTTTCGATCAAGGAGGTTCGACAGATACCCATCCTTGAACATCTTTCGAAGTCTGTGAGTTATCTTTCGAGCCAAGGAATCTTTTCGAAGGATATATCGTTCGAGCTACTGTTTCTTTTCGAAAGATAAGGATCCTTCGTCTTGGAGAATCTTTCGAAGTCATTATTCGAAATTCAACAGTGATCTTTCGAACACTGTTGATCCTTCGAACAGGTGTTATCTTTCGTTTCTTATCTGTTTAAATTTAACAGTTGTGATTTTCAGGTCTTTTGATCCAGTATCCTTCGGCTGTTTGTTCATTTCGACATATTAACATAGTTTGTGAACATTGAATTTTCAAAAGGAAAAACTTGTTTTTCAAATTTTTAAATCAATTTTCACTTAATATATTAATTTTTTTTAAAATGGGAACAAACGGTCAGTGGGATCCATCCGCGTGGACTACAACAACTTTGACTCCACAATCATCAGCTACGCAATCATCAGCCACGCAATATGCGTCAGAGTTCAACAAAACTGCATGGATGCAGGCTATTGCCCCACCTCAAGCTGCAATGATAACTGCAAATCAATGGGCATTGGTCACTAATCAAAGCAGCAGCATTCAAGCAATGATGCAGAACGACAGTGAAACTGGTACAAGCACAAAACCGCCAAAACTAAATCACATCAATGATTGGGGATGGTGGAAAGAAAGGCTGAGAACTTATGTTCAGGGGCAAGGTCAAGATCTATGGATGTGTTTCTTCACTCCATTTGAAAATGAGTTGGAAGTTGCAGGATCTAATCCAGAAACTTACAGCACTATGTCTGATGATGATAAGAAGAAATTTGAGTTGGAAAAGAAAGCATTCATGATTCTCACGCAAGCTCTTCACAGAGACATATACCACCAGTTTGTTTATTGCACGACTACTAAAAGCTTGTGGGATATGCTCACATTACGATGTGAAGGAAATGCTCAGTCTAGGAAGATCAAGCAAGAATTGCTGAAGAAAGAGTTTGAAGGTTTCACGTGTATGGAGAACGAGGGTTTGGCAGAGTTGTCTACAAGGTTCCATCATCTGTTGAGTGAAATGTTTGCTTTTAGAGTCACTGCCACTCCACAAGAAATGGTGAAGAGATTTGCTTATAGCTTACCAGCAAAATGGAGCGGTTATCTTGAAATTCTCAAGGAAAATGGTGTTCTGGACACAATCACCGTTTATGAGTTAATTCAAAAATTGGAGAACAAAGATGTACAAGAAAAGCTAAAGGCAAAAAGAACAATAACTCCTCAGAATCCAGAGATGTACTATGGGATTGCAGGAGGTATCAGTGGAGAAAAACCAGCCTCTCAACACGCGAAGCTTCAAACAGCTTTCATCTCAAACACCGGACCTTCCACAACAAATCAGTTTGATCCTTCAGCATACACGATGATGTATTCAAGACCAGATTCTTCTTCTCAACAACAACAGACAACTCAGCAATTCACACCACCGGCTTTCTTAGACCCAAGCAGAGCTCAGCAGCAACAACCGCAACAGCAAGGGTTTTATGGAAACTCTTCAAACTTTCAAGCCACTTCCAATCCGAACACAGTCAGATTAGACACTTCCAACTTTTCCAAAGTCACTGTTGAAATAGCCAAGGAGCATATGGAGATGTTGAATACCTTGGTTAGTGCTTATTGTGGATTAGTTGCAGGTCAGATTGGGAATATCAATCTAACCAATGAAGACTATCAGCAAGTGGATAAAGAAGAGTTTGAAATGATGGATATCAAATGGGCTCTTGCTAGTGCAATTCGAAGAGCAAAGGAGTTTATGGAAAGGACGGGGAGAACCAACTTGGAAAGCAACAACAACACCAAGTATGGTTTTGATAAGAATGCTGTCACTTGCTTCAATTGTGGTGAAAAGGGTCATTTCAAGCGGGAGTGTCAGAAGCCACCTAAGCAAGGCAATCAGAATCCCTTCAGGAATCAAAGACAGCCACAACAGCAACAGAACAACAATTCTGACAGATCAATAGTTCCCGTTGGAGGAAATACATCTGGTTCCACAAACACTAATCCCCACAGAGGATTAGTTGTTCAAGCTGATGAAATATGCAACTGGAATCTTCAGCTTAGAGAAGGAGGAAATGGTGGAACAGCATGTTATGCTAAAGTGGTTGAAAAGGTAGTTGAACCCGTGTCTGCTGGTGAATCTTCGGAAGATGAAGATAACTCGGGTTATAGTGGGAGCATGGATGGGGAATCACTTGATGCTGGTGATTTATCAAGTGATGCTTTAGACTTGGAGGTTGATGAGCTTTTGGCTGAAGCTGAAGCATTATGCAAGAGGAGATCTATTCTTTGCCAGAAATCTGCTGGAACTTCCGAGAAGCTTGCTCAGTTTTTCTCTGAAGATGGATCTTTTTCTTTTCATACAGCCTTTATGGCTCATGTAGAAGGTCAAACCTCTCAGGTATGTGATACTAACTCTGACTCTATTTCTGCTTCTGTTGAATGTGCAAAGTGTTTAGAATATGCAGAAAAGGAAATTCAGTTTGAAATCACACACAAACACAATCAAGAATTGATTGTAGATCTTTCTAAAGCAACCGAAGCTAACTTGTTTTTAACCAGAAATGAAAAGGAGTTTAAAGCAACAATTGAGTCATTAAAACATGATGTTTCTGAATTACAAAAGGCTGTTTTGAGAAAACAACATGCTAACAATAATCTAATTGACCCAATTGAAAAGCAAATGGTAGAGTTAGCAACAGCTCGATGTGAATGTGAGACAATTAAGCAGAAATTGGAAAGCTATTCCAATTCCCGCTATGTTTTGGATCACATTATTGATGTTCAAAAGAAAAAGGGGGATGCTAAATGTATTGGTTACAAATCATGTCCTCCCCCGATGAATCACAATTACTCCAAGTTGCCTGATGACGAGGATACGCCCCGTTTTGAACCTACTGTGCCACTCGGTCTAGATGACTTTGCAGCAGGCCTCGGGTTCACAACTGGTACATCATCCTCGGGTAAATCAGAATCTGAGAATGTGACAGATTCATCGTGTGTTAAGGAACAGAGTCCTCCCATTATTGAGGATGCTGATTCTTCGGACGATGAATCTAAAGAAATTGTGAAACAACAGTCTAACTCGGTTACAACAGATATTCCTATCGAGAATCACATTCTGTGTGATCCACCAGTGAAACCGAGTAAGACTGAAATGTCAAAAGCAATGGAATCCCTTGTAGTTAGCTCTGAAGGGAATAACTTGTTGTATACGCTCAAAGGAGATAGCAAAATCTACTCTAACAAAGATTTTCCAATTAAAAATGTAAATCAAGATTTAATTGAGCAAATTTTTGAAGGATGCACTGATAAGTTTTTGGGGAACAAAAGTGGCAAAATTACAGTTACTCAATGTGATCCAATTCCGTGTGAACAAATTAGAAAACAATACGGAAACCAAAAACTACCAATTGAGCAAAAACAACAAGTCAACTCCGGAAAGGGTCAGGTACAGGGAAAGAAAGCTCAGAACAAGAATGTTCATGCACCAAAAGTTCAGCAGCCTAAGACTGAACAACCAAAGGTTCAACAACCTAAAGTTGAGCAGTCTAAGGCTACTCAACCTAAGGCTGCACAACCTAAAATTCAACAATCTAAGGTTGAGCAACCTAAGGTTCAACAGCAAAAGGTGCAAAACAAAAGAGCTCCTGTTAAGAAAAGAGAACCGAAAGTGAACTTTGTTGGATCCAAGGGTACATATAAACTTGAAACATTTCAGGATAAATCTAACGTTGATTTTATAAAACAAGTTAGAATTTTAAAACGAAATGATCAGAATAATTACACCCAACACACAAACGGATGTGATTTAGGTCCAAGTACATCTAGATCACAAAGTTCATTGTCTGGTTCTTCGTCTGGTCATCAACATGTTTCTCCGAGGTTTGTAGAGCGGAGAACATGTTTTGAATGTGGCACAATTGGGCATATTGTAAGATACTGCCCATACCTGCAAAAGTTGAAGGCAAAAACGAGTGCTCCCCAAGAAATCAATTACCAAAAACGACCAATTTCCCCGAAACAAGACCCACGTGTCTTGAAAGAAAGGGAAAAGAAGTTAAAACAAAAGAACCAAAAGGTAATTGAAAAGGCCTTAAAATCAGAGGTCAAAGAAGAAAAACCTGTACAAGCAAAATCTACAACTGTAAAACCAGTAAATGCTAAAACAATTAATACAAATACTGGTAAAGGACAAACAGCTTGGAAACAAAAACAGGTAATTCAATCAGGGGGAGCACCACAGGTTCTTTTTCCTAATCATCAAGTGATTGAAATCACTTTCCTTGATGATCAAGGACGACCCAAGTCCACAAAGGCTTGGGTCCCCCTCTCAAACTAATAAGTTAGTTGCATGTGCAGGCGGTTCCAGGAGGAACTATTAATAGTCATTGGATTGTTGATAGTGGGGCTTCCAGGCACATGACGGGCGACTATCGTCTTCTTTTCGATGTGCGAAGTATAAGAGGAGGATATGTTGCGTTTGCTGGAGACAAAGGAGGGTATATCACCGGCGAGGGAATGATCTCAAATGGAATTGTGAGTTTCGACAAAATCAATTATGTGCAACAGTTGGATCACAATCTCCTAAGTGTTTCTCAGATTTGCGACAAGAAGTTCACCGTGCATTTTGATGATGCCGGTTGTTATGTGCTGAAGCCAGGTTTCAAGATTCCCGCAGAATGGATTCTCTTATCAGCACCAAGAGTTAATGATTTGTATGTCCTTGATATGAGCCAAGCAATAACTCAGTCCAAACAAGTTACTTGCTTTATTTCAAAAGCCACTGAAAAGGAGACGATCTCTTGGCACAGACGGATGGGTCATATTCACCTCAGAAAAATGAATCACCTTGTCAAAAACAATTTGGTGAGAGGTGTCAATGTGAAGAACTTTCAACTTCAAGATGTCTGTGTGCCGTGTCAGAAAGGGAAGCAGATCAAGAAATCACATCCATTGAAGAAGGTTAACACTGTCAACATGCCACTTGAACGTCTGCATATGGACCTTTTTGGCCCTGTCAAACACAAGAGTGTGCATGGGGAAGTTTTCTGCTTGGTAGTTACTGATGACTATTCAAGATTTTCATGGGTTGACTTCATGGTTCACAAGAGTGGGACTCCAGAAATTCTAAAGAATTTGATCACCTTATTGGAAAATCTTTATAATCTAAAGGTGAGGCGAATTCGAAGCGACAACGGAACCGAGTTCAAAAACAGGGTTATGGATGAATTTTGCACTGCAAAAGGAATCCTTCATGAATACAGCTCTCGGTACACACCACAACAAAATGGAGTCGCTGAAAAAAGAACAGAACCTTAATTGAGACTGCAAGAACCATGTTGGTTGAGTCTCAGCTTCCAGTTCGATTCTGGACTGAAGCTGTTGCCTCGGCTTGCTACACGTTAAACAGGGTTCTCACAGTGAAAAGACATGGCAAAACGTGCTTCGAACTCCTACACAAGAAGACTCCTGACTTGGAATATCTAGAACCTTTTGGTGCACCATGTACCATGATTGAGCCTGACGGGAAGTTTGGTGCCAAAGCTATCGAAGGTTACTTCCTTGGGTATGCTACTCCTAATCTGCGAGTATGGAACCTGACTACCAAAAGGATTGAAGAATGGGGTGAAGTAAGAGTTCAAAGATATTCTAATCCTCCGAAGCCTTCTGGAGACCCACGGATGTTCGATTATGATGGTCTTTTCGACTCATTTAATCTGCCGACATTTGATGATGAAAATGCAATTGCTCAAATGTTGTCTGAAAGCGAGAATGCGACTGGCTCTCAGTTAGCTCGTCCAATCATTGTTGACTCACAAGCATCTTCTTCTGTCAACAATCTCGTTTCAAATGAGGTGTTTAATGATGCTGTCGATTACAATTTGTCATCGGAAGATGAGGAGTATGTTGATGCAAATGATGGTGAAGCACTGCGTCCGGTTCAAGGTACTTCAGAAGCAATGGATCCAGTGTCTGCGCCAATTATCCAAGAAGAAAATGCATCATCTTCTACAACTCAACAGCTTCAGAATGATATCGGGAATTTAAATATCAATAACTTGAGGTCAAATGTTGAAATTCCTCCAGTTTCTGAAACCCGAATTCATAACATTCATCCTCAGCAGAATATTATAGGTGATGTTCTCAGTGGTGTAAGGACAAGGAATCAAATCAGAAATAACGAAAATGCTGGCTTGTATGCTGAGATACGAGAATCGGGACAACAAAATGATTGGTCTTTCGCCTGCTATGTTAGCCAAGAAGAGCCTAGATCTTGGAAGGAGGCATTGAAAGATGATTCCTGGGTGGAAGCCATGCAAGAAGAACTTCAGCAGTTCGAGAAGTTGGGCGTATGGAAATTGGTTGATAGGCCCGACAACTACAAGAAGATCGGAACTCGTTGGGTGTTTAAGTGCAAAAAGGACGACCGTGGGATTGTTGTCTGAAACAAAGCAAGGTTAGTTGTTCAAGGCTTCAGTCAGATCGAAGGTATTGACTACAATGAAGTGTATGCACCTGTTGCACGTCTGGAGGCGATTAGAATCTTTCTAGCCTACGCATCCTTCAAGAAATTCAAGGTGTACCAGATGGATGTTAAAAGTGCTTTTCTTCATGGAGTAGTCGAAGAGGAAGTATATGTCGAGCAACCACCGGGGTTTGAAGATCCATTACATCCTGACAGAGTTTTATTACTTAACAAGGCGTTATATGGTCTTCATCAAGCACCCAGAGCCTGGTATGAGACATTGTCTACCTACCTGCTGAGCAATGGGTTTAGACGGGGTTTGATCGATTGTACCCTCTTCATCAAGGAAAAAGGTGAAGATCTTCTGTTGGTACAGGTGTATGTCGATGACGTTATTTTTGGTTCTACCGATGATAAACTATGCAAGGAATTTGAAAAGGTGATGCAAGATCGATTCGAGATGAGTGCGATGGGTGAAATGACGTTCTTCTTGGGTTTGCAAGTTAATCAGTCCGAATCTGGAATTTTTATCCATCAAACCAAGTACGTCGGAGACATCTTGAGCCGGTTCCAGATGTCCGATTCGAAGCCAATTTCTACTCCTCTTCCGCAGAATCACGGGATTACTCCGGATGAAAAAGGGGATGATGTGGATTCTTCACTTTATCGTGCTATGATTGGATCCTTAATGTATCTCGCCGCATCAAGACCCGACATTATGTATCCAACTTGTCTTCTCGCTAGGTACCAAGCGAATCCGAAGGTCTCTCACTATGCTGCTGTCAAAAGGATTTTTCGTTATCTGAAGGGTTGCCCTGACACCGGGTTATGGTACCCTAAGGATGATAACTTCGATCTCAAGGCTTACAGTGATTCTGATTTCGGCGGCTGCAAGAAAGATGGCAAATCAACTACAGCAGGATGTCAGTTCTTAGGCAATCGCCTAGTCACTTGGCAGTGCAAGAAGCAGACATGTGTGGCTACGTCTACATGTGAAGCGGAATACATTGCTGCGTCTAGTTGCTGCTCCCAGGTTCTATGGATCCAACAACAGATGCGGGACTACGGTTTTGAATTCCTAACTACTCCTATTTATGTTGATAATGAGGCTGCCTTACAAATCACTAGAAATCCTGTACAGCACTCGAAAACGAACCACATCGATATTAAATATCACTTCATACGTGATTGCTTTGAAAAGAGACTTATCGATGTGGTTCACATTCATACCGATCACCAACGTGCCGACCTTTTTACCAAAGCATTTGATAAATCAAGATTTGATTATTTACTTTTGGTAAACGGCATTAAGGTGAAGCAAGAGTAACCGACATCAGGAAATCGTTTTTGTAAATATTTTTCTAAAAACCAAAAATCCAAAAATATTTTTACTTTACTTTATTTTTGAATTTTAGGGGGAGAAAGTTTCAAGAAAAATACAAAAACATTGAAAAACCACAAAAATACAAAAATATGTCTTTAATTTATTTACTTTCTGCATTTAAGGGGGAGAAAATTCAGAAAAACACAAAAACAATAGAAAAACAAAAATGAGTTTCTTGGTAATATAAGAGAAAGTGATATTACATCAGAGGTCGGTTGAAACATGTTTCTAGACACTCTAATTTCAGCTATAAAACACACCTAAAACCCACAAATAACAGAGCGAAAATTACTAAAACAACATATTCAAACCATAATAGTTCATAAAAACTTAAAACACACAATCGTAGAACTATGAATATAAAACACAACATGCTAATCAACATACAACACAATAATATTTGTTATTCGATAATCAGAGCCTTATCATCCAAAACACAAAACACAACCCACATATATGATGTTTTATTAATCTTCATTTTGTTATTTGTGGGTTTTTGGTGTGTTTTATGGTTGACAATTTGGTTTTTTATGACTTTCTACACTTTTTAGGAAATTTAGACTTTCTAGCCAACTCCTAGCATATATATATATATATGTATATATATATTTGCCTAAAAACCATAAAAACAACATAGTAACATATATAAAACATAAAGGTGTATATATATTAGAAACTTAAAGTATTAGAAAGAGTATATATATATATATAGAGAGTGGGAGTTGGCTAGAAAGCCTAAGTTTCCTAGAAAGTCTAGGAAACAATAGGGAGGTGACATGTGGCTTTTAGTTTTTTTATTCAAAAGGGCATGATGGTAATTTGATTATTAATTTAATTTTGGAATATTCTATATATATCCTAAACTAACTATCCAGATATTTATGGAAACGTATATCTCTTTGACAATTTCAAATCATTAGGATTTCAAAAGGGCAGTTACTTTAAACTACGAAGTTCAAATCATTAACAATTTCTTCACATTGTGTTTTATCAGTTACTGGGTTCATCAAAATGTGTTTTAACAGTTACTGGTTTCATCACAATGTGTTTTATCAGTTACTAGTTGATATGATTTTTAGCATTCTTGATGTTGTGTTTTATCAGTTACTGGTTCACGTTGTGTTTTATCAGTTAATGGTTTCATCACAATGTGTTTTATCAGTTTCGGGTTTCAGTTACTGTTTCATCACAATGTTTTCTATCATTTACTGGTTGATGTGATTTTAGCATTCTTGATGTTGTGTTTTATCAGTTATTGGTTTCATCACAATGTGTTTTATCAATTACCGGTTTCATCACAATGTGTTATACCAGTTATGATTCATGAATGACATGTTCTTTTGTATTTTATCTATTGTTTCATCATAGTGTGTTTTATCAGTTACTGGTTGATGTGATTTTCGCATTCTTGATGTTGTATTTTATCAGTTACTGGTTTCATCACAATGTGTTTTATCAGTTACTGGTTCCAGTTACTGTTTCATCACAATGTGTTTTATCAATTATTGGTTGATATGATTTTGGCATTCTTGATGTTGTGTTTTAGCAGTCAGTCACTAGTTCGTCACATTGTGTTTTATCGCACACACTACTATGAACACATCTAGATCTGATTTATCGTTATTTTTTATATGATTTGGTGTTTTTAAATGTGAGGGATTAGAGAGAGAGAGAAAAAAAGTTTCGACATTTTTGGTGGTGGTTTTATGATTGGTAGTTATTTCCTTATTAAAAACAACTTAAATGACACATTTACCCCCAATAAATTAAATTAGCTTATTTTAAAGACACGTATATTACCAAAATGTGAACAAAACGATCTCAACCATTAAACACACTCATCTAATGGCCTAGATCGCTTCCTACACTTTCTAGGAAAACACACATTCCGCAGGATCCCTACTATATATATATCTATACTACTTTAATAAGGATATTAGAAGGACAAGATGGTAATTGAACAAGGTGTTGAAAAAACACTGAATGCACAATGTACAACTGTTAAGGCACAAGAAAACACAAACCCTTTTACCCTTTACAAGGGTATACATCTGCCGTCCATCTATACTACTTTCTCACACGGATCAACATCGGGACCGTCCATTTGACTTCACACGGATCACCAATTGCTTTCTCTCTCAATGCTCACACATCTCACAAAACAACATCTGATCTTCTCTCTCTCTTCTCTCTCTCTTCTCTCTCTCTATCAACAGATCCAAAATTTCAGACACCTCGCCTTGAATACCTGATGTTATTTCAAATTTCAAATCCCTCAACAAAACCACACCTCCGACCTTCTGCTATCTGCTGGAGATCAAACATCACCACCGTCCCCAGTCCTCACCAGCAAGATCAGATAGAAATAGCATGGCCAAGAAAAATGTCGATGGATTTTTAGGGCTTCGTGTTAAAATCCCCTGTCGTGTTCTAAGTGCCAGGTGATACTTTTGTTCTGTTTTTATTTGACTTTTTTTTTTTGTTTTTGGTTATGAATCCAAAAATTTCCTTTTTTCTAAGAATATGGTTTACATGTGTTCATTAAACGAGCTCAGATTTAGGGTTTCGGTGAGGTTTTGGCCTCCTTGATTTCGCGTTGCATTTTACATCGATGTTTAGATCCGTCTCTCGCGAGTTCGTTCCACAAGTTGAAATTCTGATGACAAGGTAAACTTTGGTCACTGATTCTTTTATGCTTCCGCATCTCTGTTATTATTCAGCTAGAGCTGATGTATTAATGATGCTGTGGGTGTTTGGATGTGGGTTTATATGAATATTGCGATTTGTAGTTCTATATAATCAGGTTTTATATTTGTTTTGAACAATGATGATATCAGATTGGGACATCTTCAGCGAGATTATCGGGAAGACCAATGTTGTGACCACACCTAGAGTGGTTCGGACCTGCTGGTAATGGGTTTGTTAGGGTCAGTGCCTTTGAATTTGCAGGTTCTTAATTTTTTAGTTTCAGAGGTTCTTGAAGTCATTTTACCTGTTTTTGGATACATTTCATTCAATGTGAATATTCATGAATTTACAGGTTTTTGACTTTAATCGTTTCGACAGAGGTTGCATGCTATCTCATATTTGTGGTACTTCTTAATAAATTTATCATACACACTTCATAATATCATGAATTTACAGCTTCTTAACTTTAATCATTTCATTTAATGTGAATATTTGTGAATTTACAGGTTCTTGACTTTAATCATTTTGACTTTATTTGGTGCATGTTTTAACTTTCGTTAATAATATCATCAGGATGGGGTGTTCAGGATTGACTGTTTGGAATTAGAGGTATGGTAATTTGTTCTTTTTATAAAATTAGTGTTCATTTCCAGAACAAGTATATTTAGAATTGTTTTTCTCCAAAAGTGAAATACTTTGTTTATACTTCCTTTGAGCCAGAACAAAGAGGGCTTTGATTAAATTAGAAGACAGTGACTCTAATGAGACGATCAAGCAAATTATGTCATTCACATTGATAGAAAAGGTAGAAGGTATACATTAAAGTATCGTTATATATGCCAGAAGACAACTGGAGTATGGTCATAATTTGAATTAACTAATACTCATTTGGGCAGGGTGCAATTTTGAGGGAAATACTTCTTCAAGGCTCAAGCATCCGTTAACTAAATACATTGGGGCCTGAATTTTCCTTGGTTTCATAAAATGTTAGCATCTAGCACTACTTCATTATTTCAGTATTGAATAGTGGTGCTATATATGATGCCAGTAAGTCTCTTGAGTATAGTTGGTTAATCTTTATTGTGGAACTTCCTATTTACATTTATTAGAAAGCGCATCTGGAAACGTGGATCTGATGAAAAACATGTAATGCATAGTCTACTTTCTAATGTTTATTAAACCATACGGTTGCTAGAGACTTCTGATAAATCTTGATATTATCAATGCAGCAAGTATATGCACTTCTAGAGAATACTGGTACCTATTTGAATCCTAACAATGTGGACTGGTTTGGAATTGAAGTTGCTGACATCCAAGAAATGTTGATTGTTTAGTGGTTATCGAATTTTGTTACAAGCAAATCCTTTTGATTATTCTACCACTAAGTTAATGGTACAAATTAGCACAAAATAGCAGTTGAAATAGTATTTAAATGGTCTTTTTTTTGTTTTTTTACAAAAAGGAAACACACAATTATTCTCAGTTCTTCTGTGTTTGTTTCTTTATTTCTTTTAACGTTTCACCCATGAAATGGTTCGTGTTATGAAAGAATATTAAAAATAATATATGTACTTAAGAATGATTGTTTAATTTGAGCGAGTTACTCGAGATCTTGACCTGGAGTTGTCTCAGACTAAGCCTATCCCTCGAGTTATTTCAACCTCAAGTTTTCTATTATTTTATTTTTGTTTCAGGTATAAAAGATAGTAGAGGGCCAGTTTGAGTTATCCAGAAATATGTACAAGCCTACGCCTCTGGTTGAAGAGTAAGCAACTTTTGAGACTTTCCTCATGTGGTGATTATCTAATGAACATATCCCAGGTTTGTTTAGAGTCTCAATATTGTAATGTAAGAAACTTGTTTAACCAAGGTTTTAGATGGCGTGCCTGAGGTGCGAGGCGATTTGGGTCAAATCTGGTCAAAGTTAGGGTATGTAGGAGGGCAATATGTAATAACAAAAATATAAATATTTCATTGTTTCAGAAACAGTGTGCCAAATACGATTACAAAAATATCATCATTTCAATGATATTCTAATTTTATTAACCAGAGACAGTTACAGTTGCAGGTAAATCTTTTTTTTGTTTGGTTTTGTTGACTTAATTCTTTTACTCTTTTTAATATGGGTCAAACATGTAAGTCTAACTTTCGCTGAAATTACTAAGGAAACGCCTTGGCCCCCTTTATACTTTCCAGTTTTATCTCCAAGAAATAGCAATTTCTACCGAAATTTACTAACGAATTGGGTTGGGTTTTTTTTAAACAGGGCATCTTTGAGCATCATATTATGGAAACTGTTACAGCTGCAGGTAAATCTTTTTTTTTTTGTTTGGTATTGTTGACTTAATTCTTTTACTCTTTTTTAATATGGGTCAACCAGGTAAGTCTAAATTTCGCCGAAATTACCAAGGAAACGACTTGGCCCCCTTTATACTTTCCAGTTTTAAAGGCAAGAGAAGTGTTCTAAAGGTAAAACACTGCACGGATGCTATGATTCTGGAAACATCAAATAAGTTTCTTACTGGGTGGATCGTTAGGAGGGATATGGTTGGGTTGAATATGGAGTCATAGTGCAGCTATGTTAGTCTGATGTATAATTAGTTTATTTTTTAATTCGGAGATATTTTGTGAGTGGCTTGCTAAGTTCTGTTTTGGTGTTTATATATTTCTTTCTTTGGCTGGGCAAAAACATGGATGAAGGAAAGTCGAAGTCATCACTGTAACCTTTTTTCCATTCCCATGTATTGATGACATGAATATTTTATTAAGAAGGAAGAACTTTTTTTATAATAGTTAAATAGATAATGAGTTATTGTTATAAGATTAAACTTGTTTTAGCCTTGATACCTTGTTCTAAAACTTATAAGAATTTAGTTAAGTGATTTCAAATATTTAAAGAGAATACTTCCAAAGAAAAGTCATTTATTGGCAGTGGTAACTTAGTACATGCTCTTTATGGTCTAATCTTTTTAAGTAAACAATACAAGCTAAAGCGATGAACATTCACGTAAACAATACATTAACATCTCACTTAAAAAGAAGCGGGTCAAATGTTGTCACTTAAAAAGAAGCGGGTCAAATGCTTTTTTGATTAAAAAGATACGGGTCGAATGCTTTTTCGATTAAAAAGGTACAGGCAGAATGCTTTCGATTAAAAGATACGGGTCGAATGCTTTTTCACTTAAAAAACAAACGGGTCGAATGCTTTTTCACTTAACTTAGTACATGCTCTTTATGGTCTAATCTTTTTAAGTAAACAATACAAGCTAAAGTGATGAACATTCACGTAAACAATACATTAACATCTCACTTAAAAAGAAGCGGGTCAAATGCTGTCACTTAAAAAGAAGCGGGTCAAATGCTTTTTTGATTAAAAAGATACGGGTCGAATGCTTTTTCGATTAAAAAGGTACATGCAGAATGCTTTCGATTAAAAGATACGGGTCGAATGCTTTTTCACTTAAAAAACAAACGGGTTGAATGCTTTTTCACTTAACTTAGTACATGCTCTTTATGGTCTAATCTTTTTAAGTAAACAATACAAGTTAAAGCGATGAACATTCACGTAAACAATACATTAACATCTCACTAAAAAAGAAGCGGGTCAAATGTTGTCACTTAAAAAGAAGCGGGTCAAATGCTTTTTTGATTAAAAAGATCCGGGTTGAATGCTTTTTCGATTAAAAAGGTACAGGCAGAATGCTTTCGATTAAAAGATACGGGTCGAATGCTTTTTCACTTAAAAAAACAAACGGGTCGAATGTTCTTGGCTTAAAAAGAAGCGCGTGAAATGCATTTTCAAATGTATAAAATATGTGGGTTTTTAGATTATTATTGAGCATGGTGTAGATTTTATATATAATTTGACTTTTAGCACTCAATTTTTGAGATTTATGGTTTTTAAAACTCATGTTGTATTGTTATTTTTTCTTAAGGATATCAATGTTGTATATATAAAAGCTACTCATTTAAATGAGCAAAAGTATATCACAAAAGAATCGATAAACTAACAGAAAAACGAGTGCCAACATATCATGAATAAAAACTAACTTAAGTACTATACAATATGTCACGAGGCCATGGTTTAAAAAGGCTTTCCGAGGCCCGCCTCGAGGCTTACGCCTCGGCTGAGGCTATGAAAAAACGCCTTAGAGGCTTAGCCTCATAGGGGTCAACTGAAACCTAGGCCTCAGTCATCCGAGGAGGCTTTCTGAGGCTGTCTGAGGCGCTGAGGCAGTGAGGCGAGGCGGTAAGGCTTAAGCCTCACTAGACCTTGTGAAAATTGATAAAAATTAGGTTTTCTGGACTTTATTTTAGCCCATTTAATGTTTATTGGGCTTAAATGGTGGGCCAACCCAATAGTTCACATAAAAAACATCTATAAGGTTAAAAAACCTAACCACTTACACAGTATGTAGAATAGAATCATGTCTGAAGTAAAACAGGAGATTAAAACAAAATTTTATAAAGAAGACGAATCTAAAAGATGATGAAGACCCGATTGTTGCCAATGATGTTTTGTCGGATGACGACTGGATAGCTAACACAAGTGGGGATGAAGATGGCATTGGTGGAGTTGGCCGGTCAAATGAGGAAGAAGGGGTGAGAGTTCATCATCTAGGAGGAAAAGGAAAAGAGTTACTAATTTGGTTGATGAAGATGACAATGCCAATCTAAATACGCCAGATGAAAACTTTGAGGATGATGATGCGGAGGAAAACGAGTACTATGATACTTAGATGTCATAACATTACTAATTTAATTTGTTCGAACTATTTTATGATGTTTGTTTTACGTTAAACCTTGCTTGTTGAACTATTTTCTATTTATGATGTTTGTTTTATGTTAATTTCTAATATTTATGGGATATATATATTTTCTTATTCTTTTTTAATAATGTTTCGAGGCTTACGCCTCGACCTGCCTCAAGGCTTACGCCTCGTGAGGCTAAGGGAAAACGCCTCAATACCCGTTTCAGCCTTTTTAAACCTTGCACGAGGCGACTGATAAACTAACGGAAAACGAGTATCCTATTGTAAATCGTCACTCCCGCTGCATCGCGCGGGTAAATGGCTAGTTATATATATATATATATATATATATATATATATAGGAAATATAAAACGAAAACCCACTTGAGTTAAAAAAACCCCAAGAAAACCCTATGTAACATTTTTACTTTTTTCTAAAAAATCAGGAAATGTAACATAAATATATTTGAATATTGATGTTAGGTATATTTTGTAGTAATTCGCATTGATTTTTAATGTGTTAACATGTTAATTCGTATCCGTTTATATACTTATCACGTGTTGGTGTTTTTGACTTAATAGGTGCTAGAAAGGGTGAAAAGAGAAACCGAGCTGAAAATCGGGTTCGATGGGTCAACACGGGAGCTGTAGCAGAAAAAGTCAACCTGGGTATCTCAGGCTACATGCGGAAGCTGACCAAGACTCTTCCGCGACGCGCGGGAGAGGTCAATTACGGGAAAAAAAGTATAAGACGGCTGAAATCGATTTTTAGGTTATCCATTCCATTCCCAGCCGTCAGAGATGAATCAAAGGGCGATTTTAGGCGATTTGGGCACTATTCTTCCATATTTCAAGTTGTTCTTTGATTTCCGATCAATTCTCGATGACAACTGAAGTTGTGATGACTTCCATGCGCGGCTAAACGCTTGGTGACCTCCGCCCGGATGAATGTTTATTAGTTTTTGCACTTTGAACTTTGTTTGCAGATTCGTATAAACTGGTAATTTAAACTATTTGTGTTGATTCTGTGAAACGTTTATTATATTTGAATTGTTCGTCTTTTATCAAGAGTAATGTTGGTGCACTTGTGTCTGTACTTTGTCTGTATTTTGTAATGTTATAAAACGATGTCTTTTGTCTGTCGTGTTTACGTCTTATGTTGGTTTGTTTATGTGTTTGAATGTATGTTTGACCAAGTCAACCATCCTCCTGGTTTGACTTGGCCAAACAGTCAACACTAAGTTTGTAAGATTGTTTGCTTCGAAGGATGTCATCGAAGGATGGTTTGTATCCTTCGATGACTTCGAAAGACAACCTTCGATGGATACAGATGGACCTCGAAGGATATATCATCCTTCGAGGTATGTATGGATCCTTCGGTAGATTTCTGGTTGATAGATGATCCTTCGACCAGACTATCTTATCCTTCGAGCATGTAATCTGTTATGGGTATATATATCCCATGTATGGTTCATTTCACAGTTAGACATCTAGACATCAGTGAGTTATATGTGTGTGAGTGAACCAAGTCTTGTAGAGAGCATTTTCAGTTTGGTCAAGGGCTGTAACCGTGTCCACTGAAATATAAGAGAAAACTTTGATATCTTGTGTGTCTACTCTTTCTCTTTGTTGCTTGTGCTTTCATATAAACTATCGGTTTGCATTCTAGCTTGGATTCCGCACTTGCTAGAGTGTTAAACATAACAAGGATAAGGTTTAACCTCAACCTCCGAGGGACCTACAAGTGGTATCAGAGCCGTGGCTCTTTTCCTTGTTAAAAACCGGGTTTGTACAAGACTTTGGAAGTGTTTGGACAAAACTCACTTGGTTTAGCACCCGTTTTTAGTGTGTTTCTTGCATTTTTAGCCTTAAAAACGTGTTCTAAACTAACCGGGTGTGTTAAGGGAAGGTTTGGGTAACTTAAAATCTTGTTCTAAAAAGTTTTGGTAATTTCCGGCCAAAATTCCGGTTAACTCCGGTACCGGTTTCTGGATAAGAAGCTTCCTTTTTGGGCAATATTTCAAAAGTCAAATCTGAGTTGGTGAAAAGTTGGGTCTGAACATACCTTCTGCCGAAAGTTGTGCACCAACCCATCACCTTTTTCACCAACCTGTCAACTCTGTGTCAGTGTGTCAGAGCTCATCGAAAGATATCCTTCGAAGTCGAAAGATCATCTTTCGATCAAGGAGGTTCGACAGATACCCATTCTTGAACATCTTTCGAAGTCTGTGAGTTATCTTTCGAGCCAAGGAATCTTTTCGAAGGATATATCGTTCGAGCTACTGTTTCTTTTCGAAGGATAAGGATCCTTCGTCTTGGAGAATCTTTCGAAGTCATTATTCGAAATTCAACAGTGATCTTTCGAACACTGTTGATCCTTCGAACAGGTGTTATCTTTCGTTTCTTATCTGTTTAAATTTAACAGTTGTGATTTTCAGGTCTTTTGATCCAGTATCCTTCGGCTGTTTGTTCATTTCCACATATTAACATAGTTTGTGAACATTGAATTTTCAAAAGGAAAAACTTGTTTTTCAAATTTTTAAATCAATTTTCACTTAATATATTAATTTTTTTTAAAATGGGAACAAACGGTCAGTGGGATCCATCCGCGTGGACTACAACAACTTTGACTCCACAATCATCAGCTACGCAATCATCAGCCACGCAATCTGCGTCAGAGTTCAACAAAACTGCATGGATGCAGGCTATTGCCCCACCTCAAGCTGCAATGATAACTGCAAATCAATGGGCATTGGTCACTAATCAAAGCAGCAGCATTCAAGCAATGATGCAGAACGACAGTGAAACTGGTACAAGCACAAAACCGCCAAAACTAAATCACATCAATGATTGGGGATGGTGGAAAGAAAGGCTGAGAACTTATGTTCAGGGGCAAGGTCAAGATCTATGGATGTGTTTCTTCACTCCATTTGAAAATGAGTTGGAAGTTGCAGGATCTAATCCAGAAACTTACAGCACTATGTCTGATGATGATAAGAAGAAATTTGAGTTAGAAAAGAAAGCATTCATGATTCTCACGCAAGCTCTTCACAGAGACATATACCACCAGTTTGTTTATTGCACGACTACTAAAAGCTTGTGGGATATGCTCACATTACGATGTGAAGGAAATGCTCAGTCTAGGAAGATCAAGCAAGAATTGCTGAAGAAAGAGTTTGAAGGTTTCACGTGTATGGAGAACGAGGGTTTGGCAGAGTTGTCTACAAGGTTCCATCATCTGTTGAGTGAAATGTTTGCTTTTAGAGTCACTGCCACTCCACAAGAAATGGTGAAGAGATTTGCTTATAGCTTACCAGCAAAATGGAGCGGTTATCTTGAAATTCTCAAGGAAAATGGTGTTCTGGACACAATCACCGTTTATGAGTTAATTCAAAAATTGGAGAACAAAGATGTACAAGAAAAGCTAAAGGCAAAAAGAACAATAACTCCTCAGAATCCAGAGATGTACTATGGGATTGCAGGAGGTATCAGTGGAGAAAAACCAGCCTCTCAACACGCGAAGCTTCAAACAGCTTTCATCTCAAACACCGGACCTTCCACAACAAATCAGTTTGATCCTTCAGCATACACGATGATGTATTCAAGACCAGATTCTTCTTCTCAACAACAACAGACAGCTCAGCAATTCACACCACCACCTTTCTTAGACCCAAGCAGAGCTCAGCAGCAACAACCGCAACAGCAAGGGTTTTATGGAAACTCTTCAAACTTTCAAGCCACTTCCAATCCGAACACAGTCAGATTAGACACTTCCAACTTTTCCAAAGTCACTGTTGAAATAGCCAAGGAGCATATGAAGATGTTGAATACCTTGGTTAGTGCTTATTGTGGATTAGTTGCAGGTCAGATTGGGAATATCAATCTAACCAATGAAGACTATCAGCAAGTGGATAAAGAAGAGTTTGAAATGATGGATATCAAATGGGCTCTTGCTAGTGCAATTCGAAGAGCAAAGGAGTTTATGGAAAGGACGGGGAGAACCAACTTGGAAAGCAACAACAACACCAAGTATGGTTTTGATAAGAATGCTGTCACTTGCTTCAATTGTGGTGAAAAGGGTCATTTCAAGCGGGAGTGTCAGAAGCCACCTAAGCAAGGCAATCAGAATCCCTTCAGGAATCAAAGACAGCCACAACAGCAACAGAACAACAATTCTGACAGATCAATAGTTCCCGTTGGAGGAAATACATCTGGTTCCACAAACACTAATCCCCACAGAGGATTAGTTGTTCAAGCTGATGAAATATGCAACTGGAATCTTCAGCTTAGAGAAGGAGGAAATGGTGGAACAGCATGTTATGCTAAAGTGGTTGAAAAGGTAGTTGAACCCGTGTCTGCTGGTGAATCTTCGGAAGATGAAGATAGCTCGGGTTATAGTGGGAGCATGGATGGGGAATCACTTGATGCTGGTGATTTATCAAGTGATGCTTTAGACTTGGAGGTTGATGAGCTTTTGGCTGAAGCTGAAGCATTATGCAAGAGGAGATCTATTCTTTGCCAGAAATCTGCTGGAACTTCCGAGAAGCTTACTCAGTTTTTCTCTGAAGATGGATCTTTTTCTTTTCATACAGCCTTTATGGCTCATGTAGAAGGTCAAACCTCTCAGGTATGTGATACTAACTCTGACTCTATTTCTGCTTCTGTTGAATGTGCAAAGTGTTTAGAATATGCAGAAAAGGAAATTCAGTTTGAAATCACACACAAACACAATCAAGAATTGATTGTAGATCTTTCTAAAGCAACCGAAGCTAACTTGTTTTTAACCAGAAATGAAAAGGAGTTTAAAGCAACAATTGCGTCATTAAAACATGATGTTTCTGAATTACAAAAGGCTGTTTTGAGAAAACAACATGCTAACAATAATCTAATTGACCCAATTGAAAAGCAAATGGTAGAGTTAGCAACAGCTCGATGTGAATGTGAGACAATTAAGCAGAAATTGGAAAGCTATTCCAATTCCCGCTATGTTTTGGATCACATTATTGATGTTCAAAAGAAAAAGGGGGATGCTAAATGTATTGGTTACAAATCATGTCCTCCCCCGATGAATCACAATTACTCCAAGTTGCCTGATGACGAGGATACGCCCCGTTTTGAACCTACTGTGCCACTCGGTCTAGATGACTTTGCAGCAGGCCTCGGGTTCACAACTGGTACATCATCCTCGGGTAAATCAGAATCTGAGAATGTGACAGATTCATCGTGTGTTAAGGAACAGAGTCCTCCCATTATTGAGGATGCTGATTCTTCGGACGATGAATCTGAAGAAATTGTGAAACAACAGTCTAACTCGGTTACAACAGATATTCCTATCGAGAATCACATTCTGTGTGATCCACCAGTGAAACCGAGTAAGACTGAAATGTCAAAAGCAATGGAATCCCTTGTAGTTAGCTCTGAAGGGAATAACTTGTTGTATACGCTCAAAGGAGATAGCAAAATCTACTCTAACAAAGATTTTCCAATTAAAAATGTAAATCAAGATTTAATTGAGCAAATTTTTGAAGGATGCACTGATAAGTTTTTGGGGAACAAAAGTGGAAAAATTACAGTTACTCAATGTGATCCAATTCCGTGTGAACAAATTAGAAAACAATACGGAAACCAAAAACTACCAATTGAGCGAAAACAACAAGTCAACTCCGGAAAGGGTCAGGTACAGGGAAAGAAAGCTCAGAACAAGAATGTTCATGCACCAAAAAGTTCAGCAGCCTAAGACTGAACAACCAAAGGTTCAACAACCTAAAGTTGAGCAGTCTAAGGCTACTCAACCTAAGGCTGCACAACCTAAAATTCAACAATCTAAGGTTGAGCAACCTAAGGTTCAACAGCAAAAGGTGCAAAACAAAAGAGCTCCTGTTAAGAAAAGAGAACCGAAAGTGAACTTTGTTGGATCCAAGGGTACAGATAAACTTGAAACATTTCAGGATAAATCTAACGTTGATTTTATAAAACAAGTTAGAATTTTAAAACAAAATGATCAGAATAATTACACCCAACACACAAACGGATGTGATTTAGGTCCAAGTACATCTAGATCACAAAGTTCATTGTCTGGTTCTTCGTCTGGTCATCAACATGTTTCTCCGAGGTTTGTAGAGCGGAGACATGTTTTGAATGTGGCACAATTGGGCATATTGTAAGATACTGCCCATACCTGCAAAAGTTGAAGGCAAAAACGAGTGCTCCCCAAGAAATCAATTACCAAAAACGACCAATTTCCCCGAAACAAGACCCACGTGTCTTGAAAGAAAGGGAAAAGAAGTTAAAACAAAAGAACCAAAAGGTAATTGAAAAGGCCTTAAAATCAGAGGTCAAAGAAGAAAAACCTGTACAAGCAAAATCTACAACTGTAAAACCAGTAAATGCTAAAACAATTAATACAAATACTGGTAAAGGACAAACAGCTTGGAAACAAAAACAGGTAATTCAATCAGGGGGAGCACCACAGGTTCTTTTTCCTAATCATCAATTGATTGAAATCACTTTCCTTGATGATCAAGGACGACCCAAGTCCACAAAGGCTTGGGTCCCCCTCTCAAACTGATAAGTTAGTTGCATGTGCAGGCGGCTCCAGGAGGAACTATTAATAGTCATTGGATTGTTGATAGTGGGGCTTCCAGGCACATGACGGGCGACTATCGTCTTCTTTTCGATGTGCGAAGTATAAGAGGAGGATATGTTGCGTTTGCTGGAGACAAAGGAGGGTATATCACCGGCGAGGGAATGATCTCAAATGGAATTGTGAGTTTCGACAAAATCAATTATGTGCAACAGTTGGATCACAATCTCCTGAGTGTTTCTCAGATTTGCGACAAGAAGTTCACCGTGCATTTTGATGATGCCGGTTGTTATGTGCTGAAGCCAGGTTTCAAGATTCCCTCAGAATGGATTCTCTTATCAGCACCAAGAGTTAATGATTTGTATGTCCTTGATATGAGCCAAGCAATAACTCAGTCCAAACAAGTTACTTGCTTTATTTCAAAAGCCACTGAAAAAGAGACGATCTCTTGGCACAGACGGATGGGTCATATTCACCTCAGAAAAATGAATCACCTTGTCAAAAACAATTTGGTGAGAGGTGTCAATGTGAAGAACTTTCAACTTCAAGATGTCTGTGTGCCGTGTCAGAAAGGGAAGCAGATCAAGAAATCACATCCATTGAAGAAGGTTAACACTGTCAACATGCCACCTGAACATCTGCATATGGACCTTTTTGGCCCTGTCAAACACAAGAGTGTGCATGGGGAAGTTTGCTGCTTGGTAGTTACTGATGACTATTCAAGATTTTCATGGGTTGACTTCATGGTTCACAAGAGTGAGACTCCAGAAATTCTAAAGAATTTGATCACCTTATTGGAAAATCTTTATAATCTAAAGGTGAGGCGAATTCGAAGCGACAACGGAACCGAGTTCAAAAACAGGGTTATGGATGAATTTTGCACTGCAAAAGGAATCCTTCATGAATACAGCTCTCGGTACACACCACAACAAAATGGAGTCGCTGAAAGAAAGAACAGAACCTTAATTGAGACTGCAAGAACCATGTTGGTTGAGTCTCAGCTTCCAGTTCGATTCTGGACTGAAGCTGTTGCCTCGGCTTGCTACACGTTAAACAGGGTTCTCACAGTGAAAAGACATGGCAAAACGTGCTTCAAACTCCTACACAAGAAGACTCCTGACTTGGAATATCTAGAACCTTTTGGTGCACCATGTACCATGATTGAGCCTGACGGGAAGTTTGGTGCCAAAGCTATCGAAGGTTACTTCCTTGGGTATGCTACTCCTAATCTGCGAGTATGGAACCTGACTACCAAAAGGATTGAAGAATGGGGTGAAGTAAGAGTTCAAAGATATTCTAATCCTCCGAAGCCTTCTGGAGACCCATGGATGTTCGATTATGATGGTCTTTTCGACTCATTTAATCTGCCGACATTTGATGATGAAAATGCAATTGCTCAAATGTTGTCTGAAAGAGAGAATGCGACTCGCTCTCAGTTAGCTCGTCCAATCATTGTTGACTCACAAGCATCTTCTTCTGTCAACAATCTCGTTTCAAATGAGGTGTTTAATGATGCTGTCGATTACAATTTGTCATCGGAAGATGAGGAGTATGTTGATGCAAATGATGGTGAAGCACTGCGTCCGGTTCAAGGTACTTCAGAAGCAACGGATCCAATGTCTGCGCCAATTATCCAAGAAGAAAATGCATCATCTTCTACAACTCAACAGCTTCAGAATGATATCGGGAATTTAAATATCAATAACTTGAGGTCAAATGTTGAAGTTTCTGAAACCCGAATTCATAACATTCATCCTCAGCAGAATATTATAGGTGATGTTCTCAGTGGTGTAAGGACAAGGAATCAAATCAGAAATAACGAAAATGCTGGCTTGTATGCTGAGATACGAGAATCGGGACAACAAAATAATTGGTCTTTCGCCTGCTATGTTAGCCAAGAAGAGCCTAGATCTTGGAAGGAGGCATTGAAAGATGATTCCTGGGTGGAAGCCATGCAAGAAGAACTTCAGCAGTTCGAGAAGTTGGGCGTATGGAAATTGGTTGATAGGCCCGACAACTACAAGAAGATCGGAACTCGTTGGGTGTTTAAGTGCAAAAAGGACGACCGTGGGATTGTTGTTTGAAACAAAGCAAGGTTAGTTGTTCAAGGCTTCAGTCAGATCGAAGGTATTGACTACAATGAAGTGTATGCACCTGTTGCACGTCTGGAGGCGATTAGAATCTTTCTAGCCTACGCATCCTTCAAGAAATTCAAGGTGTACCAGATGGATGTTAAAAGTGCTTTTCTTCACGGAGTAGTCGAAGAGGAAGTATATGTCGAGCAACCACCGGGGTTTGAAGATCCATTACATCCTGACAGAGTTTTATTACTTAACAAGGCGTTATATGGTCTTCATCAAGCACCCAGAGCCTGGTATGAGACACTGTCTACCTACCTGCTGAGCAATGGGTTTAGACGGGGTTTGATCGATTGTACCCTCTTCATCAAGGAAAATGGTGAAGATCTTCTGTTGGTACAGGTGTATGTCGATGACGTTATTTTTGGTTCTACCGATGATAAACTATGCAAGGAATTTGAAAAGGTGATGCAAGATCGATTCGAGATGAGTGCGATGGGTGAAATGACGTTCTTCTTGGGTTTGCAAGTTAATCAGTCCGAATCTGGAATTTTTATCCATCAAACCAAGTACGTCGGAGACATCTTGAGCCGGTTCCAGATGTCCGATTCGAAGCCAATTTCTACTCCTCTTCCGCAGAATCACGGGATTACTCCGGATGAAAAAGGGGATGCTGTGGATTCTTCACTTTATCGTGCTATGATTGGATCCTTAATGTATCTCGCCGCATCAAGACCCGACATTATGTATCCAACTTGTCTTCTCGCTAGGTACCAAGCGAATCCGAAGGTCTCTCACTATGCTGCTGTCAAAAGGATTTTTCGTTATCTGAAGGGTTGCCCTGACACCGGGTTATGGTACCCTAAGGATGATAACTTCGATCTCAAGGCTTACAGTGATTCTGATTTCGGCGGCTGCAAGAAAGATGGCAAATCAACTACAGCAGGATGTCAGTTCTTAGGCAATCGCCTAGTCACTTGGCAGTGCAAGAAGCAGACATGTGTGGCTACGTCTACATGTGAAGCGGAATACATTGATGCGTCTAGTTGCTGCTCCCAGGTTCTATGGATCCAACAACAGATGCGGGACTACGGTTTTGAATTCCTAACTACTCCTATTTATGTTGATAATGAGGCTGCCTTACAAATCACTAGAAATCCTGTACAGCACTCGAAAACGAACCACATCGATATTAAATATCACTTCATACGTGATTGCTTTGAAAAGAGACTTATCGATGTGGTTCACATTCATACCGATCACCAACGTGCCGACCTTTTTACCAATGTATTTGATAAATCAAGATTTGATTATTTACTTTTGGTAAACGGCATTAAGGTGAAGCAAGAGTAACCGACATCAGGAAATCGTTTTTGTAAATATTTTTCTAAAAACCAAAAATCCAAAAATATTTTTACTTTACTTTATTTTTGAATTTTAGGGGGAGAAAGTTTCAAGAAAAATACAAAAACATTGAAAAACCACAAAAATACAAAAATATGTCTTTAATTTATTTACTTTCTGCATTTAAGGGGGAGAAAATTCAGAAAAACACAAAAACAATAGAAAAACAAAAATGAGTTTCTTGGTAATATATGAGAAAGTGGTATTACATCAGAGGTCGGTTGAAACATGTTTCTAGAAATCAAAAGAAAGGAAAATGATAAGTAGCTCTACTAATGATGTACCGGTAGACTCACGATCATTTTAAAATATGCAGGAGATATAAACATAACAGACTGAAAACCGTGTGGGAACCGCTCATTGGCATATGGTCTTGGTACCGAAATTTCGTTTGATAGATTGCCGAGGTTCTGAGATATTTGGGGTTTATGCTGTTTATCATCTGGGTATCATGGTTGTTTCTATAAAAGACAAAGTCTAAGTTCTTCCATGATACCATACATACGTGTACATAATTCATACTGCATTCGACCTCAATAAGTGATAAACAATCACATGTCCATACAAAATAAGTGATAAAATATCACATTTATCCGGGAGTCAAGTTCGTCTCTCTGCTGTACGGAAGTACTGACCTGTTCACGGACTTGCTCCTGTGCCCTCATGCATCGAAAATCAAGTTCCTCATCAATAAGTGATTCTATCACATAGGGCTTGTTTTCAAACTCAAATAAGTGACTTGTTCACATTGTATATATATACGTTAAAAACGGATGATAAATGGTATACTCCCAAGTAAGATGAACTCTCGTGCATACCTTGATACGGGAATGTGTCGTGAGTGGATGAACACCGGTCGGTAAGTATAAATCATACCTTAAATGTATCTCATTGTATTATGATTACACTTGATCGTTGAGTTTAAGTGGATAACAATATCGGTAATTGTGGTAGAATACTTATCCATTTCTGTAAAAGAATTTTAAAAGGAAATGTGTGTTGACAAAAGACCGCAAGCTGATATGATTCTCTTCGCCAGAAACTCGCAAAAATATTGTTGTGTTTGTACATATTTATTTACTGCTTAATTTTTCTTGTCTTATTTTTAAACAGTTTTGTCGTTTGGTGCATATCAGCACGACATTAGCGGTGATGTCGTTTGATAACATTCAAAGGATATTAAAATTGTTGTCTTTTATTTTATCAAAAATCCAAAAAGATTTTCAAGTTAATATTATTTTTGATTAACTGATGTTGGTGCTCGATCCGATACCTGACAAGCCGAGATATTTCATAAAACTAACCTTTGCAGAACTTCATAACGGACAACTTTTCAAAATGGTCATTTCTGAAAACCTCCAAAATTTGAAGGGTTTGAATTGGAAATCCCCAAAATCCAAAGTGTTGGGGTTGGTGGAAATCTGATCCTTCGAGGAAGCAATGGCCCTCGAAAGATCAGATGGTCAATGAAAGTCAACGAAAGTCAATCATCTCAGTCGAAAGATGAATTGGTCAACGAAGGATTTGACCAATTTGATCTTTCGAGCTAATCAGATCTTTTTGAAAGATGGATAAGGTCGAAAGATATCCTTCGAGGATTCCACAAATATCTGGTATCCTTCGATCCAGATCTTTCAAATATCTGGATCTTTCGAGTCAAATATGGATCCTTCGACCCAAGGGTGATCTTTCGAGACACCTTTACATCCTTCGAAAGGTCATGGATCCTTCGAGATGGTTCAACTTTCGAGGTCAGGGTATAAAAAAGGTCTTCTTCTTCATTTGAACATAACAGTTTCAAACTCTCATCACTCAAAACCTCTGATCACCCCGAAACTCTGCCAAAATTTTCAAGAAGTTAAAAATATCAGGATTTTTATATAACATTCTGGTAGGATGATCCTGAATCTTCTAACAAACAACATTATGAAATCTTAATCTGATCATGTTATATTCCCTTATTGTTCTTATTTTTAGTTTATGAAGATGAGGAATGATATGTGATGAATGTAATGTGTAAATGTTGGAATCATGTTAATGATAAGATTTTGATGATTTTAATGTTCATATCAGATTTTTGTTTGAATAATGGTGTCTAGGGCTTTGGGTTGGGTTAAACAGAGTCTTGTTTGGGGTTTTTGGTTTAAAATCAGTGCATGTGGTTGTGGTTAATGTCCGGTTTGATTCTAAAATGTTGTTGTTTTTAAATGGTTTTTTTGATGTCGGTTTTATCAAGGTATAAAACATAGTTAAAACCCACTTAAAAATTATCACCGGAAATCACTTAAAATGACCGCCGGAAAATCGCCGATGAACAGTGTTGTCGGAATTCAACACGAAAGATGTTGACCTTCAACCTCGAAAGATTTGCTGCACAACATCTTTCGAACTGAGACTCGAAAGGTGTTAAGCTTTTCGAAGGATCATCCTTCGATTGATCAAACCTTCGAATGATCAAGATATCTTTCAAAATTTTTGATCTCCCGAAAGATGATCTTTCGATAAGGTTGTCATCCTTCGAGGAAAGTGACATCTTTCGAACAGTCTGCCATCCTTCGAGTCATGTTTCAATCCTTCGATGGATAAATGGCATCCTTCGAGGGTTCAACACTTAGAAATTTTTCAAGAAATTGAAATTTCTCTAAGTGTGGAATCCTTGTTGACTGTTTGACTTTTTCTCATTACGTGTCAATGTTTTGATGTACAGAAATGGCACCGAAAGTGAGAAAGGAACGGGCAAAGCCAACAAAGAAGGAGAAATCTGAGGTTGAATCTATGTCTGAACCTAGACATAACATGGCTGCTTATTTACAACCTGAAGGCAAGATCAGTCCGGAATTCACGGGAATTATGGATTACCTTCATCGCGCTCGTATCAACTATGCAATCACTACACAGCACACTGCCTATCAATCTCATATCAAGGAGTTCTGGAATTCGGCTGTGGTTGAAACAGTGGAGAATAAGGAAGTGATTAATGGATCAGTTGCTAGGAGACCCGTGGTAATTACAGAGAACACCATCAGAGCACGTCTACAGCTTGGAGATCAACCAGAAGATCCTACTTCTATTGATTTACAATGTCAGCGGGGCTTACTGATGAGGCTACGGTACAGCGACAACGTTCTTGCAAATCAGATCAACAAGAAGTATATGCCGCTTCGGTACAAGTTCTTGTTGCATATTCTCATTCACTGCCTGAGCAACAAGAGATCTGGATATGATCTGTCGCCGATTGATTTAACGGGATTGTTTACGGCTCTGATTCTGAACAAGCCGTTCAACATATCGCGTTATATTTTCGACAATCTGAAGGAAAATGCTCGAAGGCCACTCCCGTCCGCAACCCAACGAACTTCTACCAAGTTCTGGCTATATCCTAGATTTCTGCAGATGATGATTGATGATCAGATTCCTGATCTTCCAAAGGCTGAAGCAGATATTCTACCTGTCAATCCAATGAATGAGCGTACACTATTGATCTTCAAGTCCATGTCCGCCTATAAGGAATCGGATCCAATTAGAAAGCTTATTGGTCATCTCGATGTTCCTAACTACGAGGCACCGCAGAACAACAAATGGCGTCGAGACGCGAGTGATTCTGATAATGAAGAGCCAAGGTTAATCGCTTTGGCTGACACGCAGCTCGGGGCTAAACACGGAATCAAAGCAACAAGGAAGTCTGCTGGCAGTTCTAGTGCTGCAGCACATGTTGAGGTTGATATTATTGTTGCTGCAGAAGAGGTTCAGGAAGTGCTTGTCGATCCTAATGCTCATGTTAGTGCAGGTGGTGATGGTGGTACTGTAGTTGGTGAGACAGGCGGTAGTGAAGGTGGAACTGGTGGTCCTGCTAGTCAGTCAGGTAATGTTGCGACTGACAAGGGCAAAGGAAAGGTAGATGAGCCGAGGAGACAAGCGGATGAAAGTAGTTCGTCTTCTGAAGAGGAAGGAGGTTCTGGTGACGATGGTTCGTCTTCTGAGGATGATAATCCTCCTCCTCCAGGGATGAAAAAGGTCTATGATAATCGCGGGAATCTCCGTTTTGAACGAATAGAGAAGACGGTTAGATCTGGAGAATCTGACAAAGATGAGGATTATATCCCTGCTGCTCCGGGTTTTATTAGAAAGAGGAAAGCAAAAAGACAGGGTACTCGTGCGTCAAAGAAAACTGCTGGTGATTCCTCTATTCCTGTTTCTATTCAGCTTTCAACTGCTCCAGAGCAACAGTTGCCTCCTGTTAGTGATCAACTGATTGCATCAGAGACGCTGGACCTGATGTCTTCTCCTCAGAGGTGTTCTGGGACGCGCACGGTGTCTGTTGATCAACAGCCGCCTGCAACTCCCGCCTCAGGTACACATGTCTGACCTCCTCTTGTTATTACTGGTCCCACAGGTGCTTCTCGTCAGGCTGGTCAGTCTGGCTCCTCAGGACCTGAGCCTTCGCGACCGACTCTGGTAGAGACTTTGTCTGTTTTATCTGAAGCTGAGAAGATTCAATTCCTGATTGAACAAGTCAGTGAATTGGGCTCCATAGTCGGTCGGCATACAAGAACAATTGAAGAGTATCGTGTGCAGCGAACACAGGATGTGGTGGCACACAACACGCTGTGTTCAATTGTTAATGCTCAGAATCTCAAGATTAAGGAACAGGCTCTAGAAATTGACAGGTTGAAGGAAGCGAACAGGGCTCGTGATAGGGAGGTCGAGATAATGAAAAGGCATAGTACTGTGTTGGAGAATGAGGCAAAAGCACTAAGGCAGAAACATGATGAGTTGTCAGAGCGGTATAAAAATCGTGATGATAAATTAATGGAAGCCTTCAGGCCTGTCCATGCAAACTTCAAGAAGATTAATCAGAAAGTGGGTACGCTGTGGAATGAAAGATGCAATGCATTAGGCATCATACCCTCAAGGCGTGAGGATGACAAGGATGATGATGCAGCAAATCCGGATCAACCAGCTGCCTCAGGTTCCGGTGCAACTGCATCCGGTGCTGCAGGTGGATCTGGTACATCTCAAGATGCTCCTTCTGCTCCTCCAACAGCTACCACTGGCCCATCTGAGCAGACAGAAACGCTAGAAACTTCTACAGGGCATGAGCATGTTAGTCTGGAACCAGAAACGTTTGCAGATCTCCTTGAATCCTCAGGTGTTCTTCAGTATCATCCAGTCACGGGTGAACTGTTAGAAGAGGGAGAACATGTTACTGAAATGTCTGATGAACAGGTACTGGCTCTGACAGAATTGGATGAAGTTGATGTGAGCATGATTGATGCTACTCCATTGGTTCAGGACCAAACCGATTTCTCTACAATTGATGAAATCTTCATCGGTTCGGATCCTGAGCGTCCTGTTTATGCTGGACAAGATAATACGGAGGTTAATGCTCTTAATGATGAGTATGTGGCAGAAAAGACAGCAGAATTTGCCAATCTTTCTTCAGATTCTCCGACAGCTCAAGAAAACCGTGAGAAGACAGTGAATGAATGGCGAGCGGATTTCCTAGCTAGGAATCCTCCTCCGCTCGCTCCGTTGGATCTGGTTAATTACATGAGTCTGGAAAAGAATCAGGCTCGGGGTCGTATCATTAGTTGGATGTTCGTTAAGGAACTTCACTGCATGGTCGTGAAACGAGAAAGTGGTCTTCAGTATTTTAGGACTCTTCTAAGCATTCTGTCACTTCCGTACTATGATGTTGCAGTTTTAGCTCAACTAGATGTTATCAATCGAGTCGAAGACAAGATGGTGGATCTGTTTGCAAAGAAAATCAGGTTGGAAAGAAGAAGGGGTTGGAAGGATCCTCTATACAAGCCGCAGTTTCCTCGATACGAGCAGATCAGATTTACACTTGATCCAGAAACAAACACTGCTCGCTATCGTTTGGTTTATGATCCTCCAAAAGTGATGAAGAAGATACCTTTGCTGAAAATGAAGACTGACTTTCTAGGAAACTTTCGTTGCTAGGTCTATGATGCGGATACTGGTGAAGCCGTGATCTTATTCCGAGATAGTCAAGAGAACTTTCGAATAATAGATCCGATGTGGATTACTAACATGTCCAGGTCGGATATTATTGTTCTTAAGGATCACGAGATCAACTACCTGGTTAGAGATCGTGAACAGGCAATGAAGTTTCAGAAGATGGCCTTGTACTGCTTCAATCTACTGGTTAATGCGGGAAGTGCATGGTCATCGCATCATTTGACAGTTGAAAGGACGTCCGAGACTTAAAGACACGAAGATCGAGACAAAGCTACAGCCAAGGGGGAGTTTGTTGGTGCACTTGTGTCTGTACTTTGTCTGTATTTTGTAATGTTATAAAACGATGTCTTTTGTCTGTCGTGTTTACGTCTTATGTTGGTTTGTTTATGTGTTTGAATGTATGTTTGACCAAGTCAACCATCCTCCTGGTTTGACTTGGCCAAACAGTCAACACTAAGTTTGTAAGATTGTTTGCTTCGAAGGATGTCATCGAAGGATGGTTTGTATCCTTCGATGACTTCGAAAGACAACCTTCGATGGATACAGATGGACCTCGAAGGATATATCATCCTTCGAGGTATGTATGGATCCTTCGGTAGATTTCTGGTCGATAGATGATCCTTCGACCAGACTATCTTATCCTTCGAGCATGTAATCTGTTATGGGTATATATATCCCATGTATGGTTCATTTCACAGTTAGACATCTAGACATCAGTGAGTTATATGTGTGTGAGTGAACCAAGTCTTGTAGAGAGCATTTTCAGTTTGGTCAAGGGCTGTAACCGTGTCCACTGAAATATAAGAGAAAACTTTGATATCTTGCGTGTCTACTCTTTCTCTTTGTTGCTTGTGCTTTCATATAAACTATCGGTTTGCATTCTAGCTTGGATTCCGCACTTGCTAGAGTGTTAAACATAACAAGGATAAGGTTTAACCTCAACCTCCGAGGGACCTACAAGTAATAGTGATTTCCTTGCATCATTAGCAGGTTGGTAAATTGCTGGGTGATTGGTATAATCAAATGGGTTGTTAGGTGTTATAGTTTATTTAAAAACGATCCATAATAACTAATCAAAATCATTAAATCCAAGGTCACGTCTTTAACACCCCGTGTTTTCGAATGTCAAAGTCAAAGTCAAAGTCCAAGTCAACTTTGACTTCTTTGACTATAATTAGTCTATTTTATGTTTTATTTGTATTATGTGGAGTAAGTGTTGTAATCAAGAAAGAATCGAAGTAATCGAATGTTTAATCGACGCGAACCGACTTACGACTGTGAATAGTAGGAAGTAACAATGCGATAAAGTTAATCAATCAATAATCAAGCTAATCAAATCATCAATCGAACTCGAGACTCGAAGTATGCGAATCTGGTGTTATATTACTTGTGTGTGTGTGCCTTATGTGTTACCTGTGCGTGCTTACTTTATGTCCTGTGTGGTATTCAATCGAATCAATTGAAACTCGAATCTCAAATCGAATGCAAACGAAATCGAATTATGTCGAATGGCAACGTAAGGATAATGTGAAATATAGATGATTGTACGATAGATATAGTGGTTGGATTAAAAGTAATTTGAATAAGAAACTTTATCGTATTCGTATCATCTTCAATCGAAATCGAAATATCAAAAATCGTCGCACCGAACACTCGAACCAAGCTGTTGATCGATCAGGCTGTCAGCCGATCGAACAGCCCAGCCGATCGGACAGACTGTCCGATCGAGCAGGCTGTCCGATCGGGAAGCCTGACCGATCGGCCAGCCCTTTCCTCTTTGGGAAGCCTATAAATAGGCTTGTCATTATCATTCTTTCCACTTTTGGAAACTCTCTGACCGGCCAGCTCGTGCTCCCCTTCTTTACTCAGATTTCTTCCGATTTTGGTAAGTTTTCATCCTAAATCTTGTACTTTCTTGATCAATACACACTCCTACACCTTTCTATCTTTCAAATCTTGGATTCTAACCGTGAAATCACCAAGATCTAAGCATTCTAGGATGATGTCATCATGGTGTTCTTCAAGAACATCATGTTTTGGCCTCATTCCACCAAGAATCACTTGGATCTAACCGATTTCAACATAAATAAGCTAAGATCCATCACAGATCTAAACATTTACGTGGTGTGAAGGATTGAAAGAAGGATTTCCAACTTTCTTTCAACTCTTTTACACTCAATACCTTCAAACCGGTAGAAACGGAGCTTGAGCCAACTCACTAATCATTCAAATGGTTGTGTGGTTCAAGATTCGGATTCTATCTACGAGGTCCACCGATTTCGGGTTAAACGTTGAACTACCGTTCCGAACAGTTCACCGACCGGACTTGGGTGATTCCTGTCCGAGCAGGAGAAACAAGTAAGAACGAAGGTTCCCTAGTTCAGCTCGTTGTCAAACCACCTCAATATAGCGTCAAATAATCAGAACAACCAAGTGTTAAACGAACAGGCCGACCAGGTCAGGATGTTGGCCGAACGGTTAGGCTGTCCGAACGGACAACCCAACCGATCGAACATGTTAGCCGATCGACCAGGCCAGCCGATCGGCTAGCATATGGCCCCACACTTTGACAATTTCATGAAGTATGGTATTGAACGAGGTGATGTCCGATCGAACGAGCTGTTCGATAACATTACTCATCGGATCATGAGATACTATGCTTCAACACTTAATCGATTTACAACTTGTAGTAGTACGGAGTGCCACCCGATCGAACATGATGTTCGATCGATCAGGTGACATCCAGCTGAAGACTCACTAACGAAGTGTCTGACCGATCGGTTAAGCCGGCCGATCGAACAGACCGTTCGATCGATCGAGCTGAAAGGTAAGAACACTTCAGTGTTCTCAAATACTACAATGAAAACTTCAAAAGGTCAAACCATCATACACAAACACATCTTACTCAAAAGGAAGAAACAATCCACTCGAACAGTCCAGCCGATCGAGCCTACCGGCCGATCGAACAGACTATCCGAACGGACAGGTTCTCCGAACGAACGACCCGTCCGATCGAACCTACTGTTCGATCGACCAGGTTGTTCGACCCATCATCACTTGTTTCCATTTTACATGTTGCTCATCGTTATGCTATCGAACTATTCAGGCTAACCCTACTCTCAAGCGCTCCCTTCAATCCATTAATCAATCGCTGTGAGTATACTCGATCCCTTTTGCTTTTAGCACTTTTGGGTGTTACATACGTTACTTATCAAAATCACAATCGAACACACTACTCAATTATTTGAACGCTAACCGTTATGCATGTATTACGTGACTAAATGAATGCTTGTTGATTGTGTTTACACGTGGAATGCTGTCTACCTGCCTTAACGACGTAGTACTATAGTTTGGACTCAGCACCCGTTCACACGGGGGTTGATAAGGACAATTACTTGCATGGATTACGGTGGTAATCATGTATTGCGAACTGTCTCGGACAGTCAACCCGCAGTCATTGGTATCGATAGATCCATGTCGATAATTAACATGCTTCGTTTTCCTCTGTGTACGTACTGGTTATGCGTAAACTATTTCGAACTCTATATGCTATTATCAAACTTGTATGCTCACCTTTACATTATATGTATTGACTTTATTTTAACGTATGTGACAGGTGTTTAAGATGTTTGCTTGTTAGGAAAGCGAGGCTAGAATAAAGCTCTAGAGGCCCCCAACAAATAGTTGTCTGTCGGGATCAAGCGTCTAGAGCATAGTTGTCTGTAGATCTTGTCCGACTAGGTCTTTAGGAGCATTTGAACAATATTTATTTGTTTTAATTAAATCTGAGTTGTCGGAACAGAATATTTGCCTATTTGTTATCTGTAATAATATATTGTATTATTTGGGATACGGTATGGGACGTATCATTTAACTGAATAGTATTAATAGTTGTTGTGGAAACTTCTGGACAATCTGTTTCGCTCAGTGCCATGCCCCGATGATTCCGCCATCGGTTGGGGTGTGACAACGTCTATGTGGTGTTTTGAATCAGTAAAAGGGTTTTTGTGTTAAAACGGGTATTCGGGATTTCTGGTTTTCCTTAATACTTTTCGTGACAAATTGTGTTTTCCTTAAAACAAACAAACAAACCCCCAACTAGATAGTTTTAGTTTTTTAACTAAATTCTTCTACACTGACCACAAATTCCCCGTGGATACGATACCCTACTAAAAGTAGCGATTTTAATGTAAAAAATATTAAAAGAAAATAATTTTTGTGTGTTTTTTTAGATTTTTTAGGTTTTTTGGGGGTTTAGTTTTTAGCATTTTAGCTTGGGTGGTGGTGGTGGTGGTGGGTGGGGGGGGGGTGTTAGGTTTTTTTGTTTTTTTTTTTTTGGGGGGGGGGTGGTGTTGGTGGGTGGTGTGGGTTAGGTTTTTTTTTTTTTGGCGGGGGGGTTTAGTTTTTAGCATTTAGCTTGGGAGGGGGGGGGGGTTAGGTTTTTTTTGGGGGGTGGGTGGGGGGGTTTAGGTTTTTTGGGGGAGGGTGATGGTTGGGATTTTTTTAGGGTTTTTTGGTGTGTTCACATTGGTTCTCACAATAAAGGTGGTTCTCAAAAGAACATTCCCATATATATATATATATATATATATATAGAGTAAGGTTAACATACAAAAAGCCTTATCATACATCACGTAGGAGACAATGGTAACCGTTGGATCAGGGGTATAATCACGCATGGGACCACATAATCACGCATGGGACCACATAAACACGCATGGGACTATAATCACGCACGTTCTATGATAATAACGCACGTTATATTTTTTGTCATGTATGTTAATGTAGGTTAAGCCTTGAAGTACATTATACTTTCTCTCTCTCTCTCTCTCTCTCTCTCTCTCTCTATATATATATATATATATATATATATATATATATATATATATATGGTTGAGTTCATTTCAGAACTCTAAATAACTACAGAACTTTCAGAACTCCTAATAAAAAATCATTTTGTATATAGGTATTTGTATTTAGGATCATTTTATCATCTATTATATGTATTTCTTTGATTACATACATGTTAAAAGTAGTTTACATATGTTTAATTGCCAAAATTATATATATGTGTCATAACTAATTACATATATGTAAAAAAAACTAGTTTACATATGTGTAATTATAAAATTACATATAAAAAATGATAAATTACTCTTAACACGTACGTAATCGTAAAAATACACTGTACACATAATAAATGATAAAATTATCCTAAACATAAAAATATATGAATAAAAAAATTGTTTATTAGGAGTTCTGTAAATATTTATGGTTCTGAAATAATCCTGACACTATATATATATATATATATATATATATATATATATATATATATATATATATATATATATATATAAAACCACTTTCATTGTGAAAACTAACTAAAAAAAGCCTAAAAACACATCAATTTTTTTTTTCAATTTTTTATAAAAATCACAGGTGTTTTTATATAAAAAAACTTTTTAAAAAAAAATGTAATACACATGTGTAATAATACATATGTTTAGTATTACACATGTGCACTACAAATTTTTTTTTTTTGAAATTTTTTTATATATTAAAAATGCCGAAAATTGGTATGCAAAAAAAAATTGGTACGTTTTTTTGGCTTTTAATTAGTTTTCGAGTTTTCAAAATAATTAGTGGTTTTCATTTGAACCTTCCCCTATATATATATATATATATATATATATATATATATATATATATATATATGGTTAGAATCGTGTGAGAAGTACTAGCCTAATTTAGAAACTTGCCAATGTGGGGTAGCCCACTTGATAAAGTTACATGACTCTTAGAGGTGATGTCCTAGGTTAAAATCTAGGCTAAGGGTGTAATTTTGGATAATTATTAGTGTAAAGTAGAAGAAACATTTGCCATTCAAAAAAAAAAAAAAAACATTGAGAAACTCGATAAGAATTATGGACTACACATTTTTCCTAAGCAAAAATGTAAAAAGAATGCAATTTTTTTTTTGAAAAATCGGAGCCTTTTTCTATCAGGTTTTTTTTTTCCTTAGGGATTTATACATGTTTATATTTTCAATCTTTTAACTATTATGTATATTGTCAATCTTTAAACTATATATATATATATATATATAGGGTAAGGTTCATGCGATAACCACCTTTATTCCAAAAACCACGAGAACCAATGTGAACACAAAATAAAATCTAAAAAAAATCAAAAAAGCACTCAAAATTTTTTTTTTAAATATTTTAAAAAAAAATTGCTATATTTCGTTACCATAAAAAAAACTTTTTTTTTCTCGAGTAACAGTTATCCATGCACATGTGCATATGTATCATTACGTCGACAAATTCGGTAATACGTTATCAGGAATAGACAATTGCACTTTAATTTACAATATTATTCGTAATACAATACTTTTTACATTACCAATATTCAAAATGCACATGTGCATTATCAGGTATAACCATGATATAACGTGTTTTGGTACAAAAATTTTGTGATTTTGAATGGAGAAGTAGGCCCATATACATGTTTTTTGGTTAGTTATATCTTGTGGTTGATGGTTTGGTTATAGTTGTCAATTTATGATGTAATATGTTGATTGGATGGTATAAATGGTGTTTACATACATGTAATAAAGTGAAAATATTGGTAATGGTATTGTATTATGGATGGTAAGAGGTAATGGTATTGTATTATGGATGGTAAGAGGTAATGGTATTGTATTATAGATGGTAGGAGGTAATGGTAGTGTATTATGGATGGTATGATAGATGAAAGGGAAAGTGTATTCAAAGTAGTGTACCAAAACACCTTATTTCATGTTGATACATATTGATGCACATGTGCATTTCTAATATTGGTAATGTAAAAAGTATTGTATTACACATGGTAGTGTAAATGAAAGTGCAATTGTCTGATAGTTGTAATGAATTACGGAATTTGTCAAAGAAATGAAAAAATGCATATGTGCATGTTTGTGTATTATGGATGGAATGATAGATGAAAGAGAAAGTAGTGTACCAACAAACCTTATTTCATGTTGATACATATAGATGCACATGTGTATTTCTAATATTGTTAACGTAAAAAGTAGTGTATTACACGTGATAGTGTAAATGAAAGTGCAATTGTCTAATATTTGTAATGAATTACGGAATTTGTCAAAGTAATGATACAAATGCACATGTGCATGGATAACTGTGACTCGAAATTTTTTTTTGAAATTTCTTTTATTGTAAACGAAATATAGCGATTTTTACAAAAAAAAATAGTAAAAAAAAATTTTTTTTGGGTGTTTTTTAGATTTTTTAGGTATTACTGTTTGTGTTCACACTGGTTCTCGCGGTTCTCGCAATATAAGGTGGTTCCTAACGGATCCTTCTCCTATACATATACATATATATATATATATATATATATATATATATATATATATAGAGGGTAATGCTAGACAAAAAAAACCCTCAAAATTTTAGGAAACTCTGAAACTCAAATCTCCCCCCATTTTTACCCAACCTCCCGACATTTTTTTTTGAAAAAAATAACACATGTAATATACATGTTTTAAAGTGTTTTGGGCAAAAAAAAAAAAAAAAAAAACAAAAAAGCGCCGAAGGGATGTTTTTAAAAAAAATAAACAAATTTCAGCAATGTCCGGTTGCCTAACATGTGTTAGGCACAAAAGACAGAAACTTGCTGATTTTTTTTTAAATCATTCCTTCGGCGCTTTTTTGATTTTTTTGGCCCAAAACTCTTAAAAACATGTATATTACATGTGTTATTTTTTTCAAAAAAAAAAATGTCGGGAGGTTAGGTTTTCTACGGTTTTCTATATATATAGGGTTTTCTATATAGCCATACCCTATATATATATATATATATATATATATATATATATATATATATATATATATATATATATATATATATATATATATATATATATATACACATACATACATGTTTAAAATTGAAAAATAAGTATTGTATACCTATGATTGAGGTGAATGATTTTAGTTTAGCTTTAGGGTTTAGTATTAGGTGTTAGTTATAGTGTTTAGTATTAGTATTTAAGGTTTAGATTTAGGGTTTAGTTTTAGTGTTTAGCATTAGTATTTAGGATTTAGCATTATGGTTTAGCTTTAGTTTTTAGGTTTTGTCATAAGGTTTAGTCTTAGGGTCTGTTTGGTATGGAGTAATGAAATGGACGAGGGAATGGAATACACGAAGTAATGAAACGAATGAGTTAATGGAATTGATCAATACCATTCCATGTCTTATTTAGTAGCCATGTAAAAATGGAATGAATCATTATTGCTTTTATTATTGGCATGTGATGGAAATTTGTGAATATGAAAAGACTACATTTCTAGAGGTATACAAAGACTTGCAACTGCATTTTGTTATGTTTATGGTTATAAACCTGGTGCCAGGTGTGTTATGTTGTAGCTGATTGGCAGCAACAGTCTTGTTATATGGTAAATATATATTTTAAAAATATATATATTATTTGAATAATTTAGGTTTTTTATTTTTATATAAAACTTTCACGGTTTGTGCTTGCATGATTTCAGGTGAAATTTCATCAACCATGGTATTGGACCTTGATAAAAACAATTTCTAAGTTATTATCCTCTAGGAGACTGCAACATTTTAGCATTGGTAGGCTAAATATATCCTACTTCATTTTGTATATTTATAACAGATTTAATTACTTTTAAATCAATATTCTTGTCATGCCTATTTTGGCAATATCTTATTTGCTGATTTTAGGCAACTTCTCAACAAGTTCATGAGGGTCAATTTACAGTTGGCTTGTTGTTGGCTCTATAAGATTATATGATGTCATAACGCCTGAACGGTAAGGATATTTGCATTCCATCATGTTATCAAATATATACTCATAATGACTCCTTAAGTGCATATCAAGTCCACCTGAAATTGCAAGTTTGATTATCCTAAGTGCATACAAGAAGAGGGAATTTAGGACTGAACATCCAAAGTGCTTATCTAATTATTTATATTTAATCATTGATTACAAACTAGTACTAATACCGGCGAATTTCACGGTGTTGGAAAATGATATGTTTTTTTTTTTATTTTTTGAAAAAAAATTACGTTTAAACTGATTATAAACATACTGTACGCATGGACTTATGAAAATCTGAAGTTGAACATTAAGAACACAATTCGGAAAGAAAAACAACTTATTATGTTAAAACATGTTTGGGTACATTATACTAAATATGGGTGTCAATTCGTACCCAGAAAATTCCATTTAGTTAACAGATTAAATATAAAATTTCTTCTTACTTGGGCAAACCATTGAGCGGGTCAAGAAGAGTTTTAGTTTCAACAGACAACACATCAATTTGATTTCTAGTGTACATTACTTTTTTTATTTTTTGGCCTTGATCGTATGATGTATATATTTTAACGGACCCTCTAGCCACCCTCTTTTTTGTGATGTATTTATATGGACGATTTTTTTTTTTTTGATGTCGTAGAGTTTTTTTATGATATACTAAATGGTATATTCAAAGTACCCACTTACCTCCTATTTTCTTGGATAATAGAATCCTAAAATAATAATTGTTATATGTGATATTAATGCTAATACCTGCAAACTTCGTGGGGGACAAATAGTATGTTTTTGAGGTATAGATTCGAAGAAAATTATACGATTATTCCTAGAAGGAAATAGATACAGTGAATTATAAAATTGTCTTGACTTTCCCTTGCTTAAACTTCTTGAGATGATCAACACTCTTATCACTCGCATAACTTGCTCTTATCACTCGCAAAACTTGCTGGAAGCTTTCCATGTTGAATAAAAAAAGCATATTGGTCAAACCAAAAAGTCAAAATTGGAACTTTTGTGAATTTAAAGATTAAAATAAAAAAAAGCATCCTACTATATTGTAACAAAAGAGAATTGATTGCCACATCCTGATTTGACTAATTAGTAAGTGATGTACCCCTAGCCCAGCCCAGTAACAAATACCCACTCAACACCAAGAAATTAACACGAATAAAGGTACCATGCCACAATAAATACTTGTATTGCCATTAGATTATATAGCCCTTCTTCAAAAAAAATTAATACATACTTGCTGATCCCCACTCACCAACTGTTTACAACAAATAAAATATATACATTTAGAATTAATTAATTAATAATTAATAACAAACATAAAACTTAATAACATTATTTTTGCCTAAGCAAAGGAGACAAATTTATTTAAGAACCTCACAAACTCTATCTTAGCCAGAAGCTAAGATAGAGCATACAACCCAAAAAAACTCAAAAAAAATAAACTTACATAATCCAAAAAAAAAAAAAAAATAATGCTAAAACCCGCATGAACGTTATAAACCAACATCAAAATTGCTCCAGCTATTCAAGGACAGACCCGCACTTTGACGCGTCCGCATCTTCCAAATGGTCATCAAGAACAGACTTTTCCTCTAACAAAACTTTTGCATCAGGACATACTTTTTCTCTAAAAGCCTTGTCATTTCGACGCGTACACATCTTCCAAATGGTCATTAAGAAAAACATATAGATAATAGGTTCTCCTTTGCTGGTTTGTTCATTTTAAGAGCATGCTCCAACATATCGCTCTAGCACTTATACAACCTGCAAGTAAATGATCTACAGTCTCATCCCGTATACCATACATGGGACATTTCCCATCTCAACGGCCCTCGCCACAAAGGCCATAGCCGTTGACCGCTATCCAAACATTATACTTTCTCTCTCTCTCTCTCTCTCTATATATATATATATATATATATATATATATATATATATATATATATATATATATATATATATATATATGGTTGAGTTCATTTCAGAACTCTAAATAACTACAGAACTTTCAGAACTCCTAATAAAAAATCATTTTGTATATAGGTATTTGTATTTAGGATCATTTTATCATCTATTATATGTATTTCTTTGATTACATACATGTTAAAAGTAGTTTACATATGTTTAATTGCCAAAATTATATATATGTGTCATAACTAATTACATATATGTAAAAAAAACTAGTTTACATATGTGTAATTATAAAATTACATATAAAAAATGATAAATTACTCTTAACACGTACGTAATCGTAAAAATACACTGTACACATAATAAATGATAAAATTATCCTAAACATAAAAATATATGAATAAAAAAATTGTTTATTAGGAGTTCTGTAAATATTTATGGTTCTGAAATAATCCTGACACTATATATATATATATATATATATATATATATATATATATATATATATATAAAACCACTTTCATTGTGAAAACTAACTAAAAAAAGCCTAAAAACACATCAATTTTTTTTTTCAATTTTTTATAAAAATCACAGGTGTTTTTATATAAAAAAAACTTTTTTAAAAAAAATGTAATACACATGTGTAATAATACATATGTTTAGTATTACACATGTGCACTACAAATTTTTTTTTTTGAAATTTTTTTATATATTAAAAATGCCGAAAATTGGTATGCAAAAAAAAATTGGTACGTTTTTTTGGCTTTTAATTAGTTTTCGAGTTTTCAAAATAATTAGTGGTTTTCATTTGAACCTTCCCCTATATATATATATATATATATATATATATATATATATATATATATATATATATGGTTAGAATCGTGTGAGAAGTACTAGCCTAATTTAGAAACTTGCCAATGTGGGGTAGCCCACTTGATAAAGTTACATGACTCTTAGAGGTGATGTCCTAGGTTAAAATCTAGGCTAAGGGTGTAATTTTGGATAATTATTAGTGTAAAGTAGAAGAAACATTTGCCATTCAAAAAAAAAAAAAAAAACATTGAGAAACTCGATAAGAATTATGGACTACACATTTTTCCTAAGCAAAAATGTAAAAAGAATGCAATTTTTTTTTTGAAAAATCGGAGCCTTTTTCTATCAGGTTTTTTTTTCCTTAGGGATTTATACATGTTTATATTTTCAATCTTTTAACTATTATGTATATTGTCAATCTTTAAACTATATATATATATATATAGGGTAAGGTTCATGCGATAACCACCTTTATTCCAAAAACCACGAGAACCAATGTGAACACAAAATAAAATCTAAAAAAAATCAAAAAAGCACTCAAATTTTTTTTTTTTTAAATATTTTAAAAAAAAAATTGCTATATTTCGTTACCATAAAAAAAAACTTTTTTTTTCTCGAGTAACAGTTATCCATGCACATGTGCATATGTATCATTACGTCGACAAATTCGGTAATACGTTATCAGGAATAGACAATTGCACTTTAATTTACAATATTATTCGTAATACAATACTTTTTACATTACCAATATTCAAAATGCACATGTGCATTATCAGGTATAACCATGATATAACGTGTTTTGGTACAAAAATTTTGTGATTTTGAATGGAGAAGTAGGCCCATATACATGTTTTTTGGTTAGTTATATCTTGTGGTTGATGGTTTGGTTATAGTTGTCAATTTATGATGTAATATGTTGATTGGATGGTATAAATGGTGTTTACATACATGTAATAAAGTGAAAATATTGGTAATGGTATTGTATTATGGATGGTAAGAGGTAATGGTATTGTATTATGGATGGTAAGAGGTAATGGTATTGTATTATAGATGGTAGGAGGTAATGGTAGTGTATTATGGATGGTATGATAGATGAAAGGGAAAGTGTATTCAAAGTAGTGTACCAAAACACCTTATTTCATGTTGATACATATTGATGCACATGTGCATTTCTAATATTGGTAATGTAAAAAGTATTGTATTACACATGGTAGTGTAAATGAAAGTGCAATTGTCTGATAGTTGTAATGAATTACGGAATTTGTCAAAGAAATGAAAAAATGCATATGTGCATGTTTGTGTATTATGGATGGAATGATAGATGAAAGAGAAAGTAGTGTACCAACAAACCTTATTTCATGTTGATACATATAGATGCACATGTGTATTTCTAATATTGTTAACGTAAAAAGTAGTGTATTACACGTGATAGTGTAAATGAAAGTGCAATTGTCTAATATTTGTAATGAATTACGGAATTTGTCAAAGTAATGATACAAATGCACATGTGCATGGATAACTGTGACTCGAAATTTTTTTTTGAAATTTCTTTTATTGTAAACGAAATATAGCGATTTTTACAAAAAAAAATAGTAAAAAAAAATTTTTTTTGGGTGTTTTTTAGATTTTTTAGGTATTACTGTTTGTGTTCACACTGGTTCTCGCGGTTCTCGCAATATAAGGTGGTTCCTAACGGATCCTTCTCCTATACATATACATATATATATATATATATATATATATATATATATATATATATATATATATATATATATATATATATATATATATATATATATATATATATATATATAGAGGGTAATGCTAGACAAAAAAAACCCTCAAAATTTTAGGAAACTCTGAAACTCAAATCTCCCCCCATTTTTACCCAACCTCCCGACATTTTTTTTTGAAAAAAATAACACATGTAATATACATGTTTTAAAGTGTTTTGGGCAAAAAAAAAAAAAAACAAAAAAGCGCCGAAGGGATGTTTTTAAAAAAAATAAACAAATTTCAGCAATGTCCGGTTGCCTAACATGTGTTAGGCACAAAAGACAGAAACTTGCTGATTTTTTTTTAAATCATTCCTTCGGCGCTTTTTTGATTTTTTTGGCCCAAAACTCTTAAAAACATGTATATTACATGTGTTATTTTTTTCAAAAAAAAAAATGTCGGGAGGTTAGGTTTTCTACGGTTTTCTATATATATAGGGTTTTCTATATAGCCATACCCTATATATATATATATATATATATATATATATATATATATATATATATATATATACACACATACATACATGTTTAAAATTGAAAAATAAGTATTGTATACCTATGATTGAGGTGAATGATTTTAGTTTAGCTTTAGGGTTTAGTATTAGGTGTTAGTTATAGTGTTTAGTATTAGTATTTAAGGTTTAGATTTAGGGTTTAGTTTTAGTGTTTAGCATTAGTATTTAGGATTTAGCATTATGGTTTAGCTTTAGTTTTTAGGTTTTGTCATAAGGTTTAGTCTTAGGGTCTGTTTGGTATGGAGTAATGAAATGGACGAGGGAATGGAATACACGAAGTAATGAAACGAATGAGTTAATGGAATTGATCAATACCATTCCATGTCTTATTTAGTAGCCATGTAAAAATGGAATGAATCATTATTGTTTTTATTATTGGCATGTGATGGAAATTTGTGAATATGAAAAGACTACATTTCTAGAGGTATACAAAGACTTGCAACTGCATTTTGTTATGTTTATGGTTATAAACCTGGTGCCAGGTGTGTTATGTTGTAGCTGATTGGCAGCAACAGTCTTGTTATATGGTAAATATATATTTTAAAAATATATATATTATTTGAATAATTTAGGTTTTTTATTTTTATATAAAACTTTCACGGTTTGTGCTTGCATGATTTCAGGTGAAATTTCATCAACCATGGTATTGGACCTTGATAAAAACAATTTCTAAGTTATTATCCTCTAGGAGACTGCAACATTTTAGCATTGGTAGGCTAAATATATCCTACTTCATTTTGTATATTTATAACAGATTTAATTACTTTTAAATCAATATTCTTGTCATGCCTATTTTGGCAATATCTTATTTGCTGATTTTAGGCAACTTCTCAACAAGTTCATGAGGGTCAATTTACAGTTGGCTTGTTGTTGGCTCTATAAGATTATATGATGTCATAACGCCTGAACGGTAAGGATATTTGCATTCCATCATGTTATCAAATATATACTCATAATGACTCCTTAAGTGCATATCAAGTCCACCTGAAATTGCAAGTTTGATTATCCTAAGTGCATACAAGAAGAGGGAATTTAGGACTGAACATCCAAAGTGCTTATCTAATTATTTATATTTAATCATTGATTACAAACTAGTACTAATACCGGCAAATTTCACGGTGTTGGAAAATGATATGTTTTTTTTTTATTTTTTGAAAAAAAATTACGTTTAAACTGATTATAAACATACTGTACGCATGGACTTATGGAAATCTGAAGTTGAACATTAAGAACACAATTCGGAAAGAAAAACAACTTATTATGTTAAAACATGTTTGGGTACATTATACTAAATATGGGTGTCAATTCGTACCCAGAAAATTCCATTTAGTTAACAGATTAAATATAAAATTTCTTCTTACTTGGGCAAACCATTGAGCGGGTCAAGAAGAGTTTTAGTTTCAACAGACAACACATCAATTTGATTTCTAGTGTACATTACTTTTTTTATTTTTTGGCCTTGATCGTATGATGTATATATTTTAACGGACCCTCTAGCCACCCTCTTTTTTGTGATGTATTTATATGGACGAATTTTTTTTTTTGATGTCGTAGAGTTTTTTTATGATATACTAAATGGTATATTCAAAGTACCCACTTACCTCCTATTTTCTTGGATAATAGAATCCTAAAATAATAATTGTTATATGTGATATTAATGCTAATACCTGCAAACTTCGTGGGGGACAAATAGTATGTTTTTGAGGTATAGATTCGAAGAAAATTATACGATTATTCCTAGAAGGAAATAGATACAGTGAATTATAAAATTGTCTTGACTTTCCCTTGCTTAAACTTCTTGAGATGATCAACACTCTTATCACTCGCATAACTTGCTCTTATCACTCGCAAAACTTGCTGGAAGCTTTCCATGTTGAATAAAAAAAGCATATTGGTCAAACCAAAAAGTCAAAATTGGAACTTTTGTGAATTTAAAGATTAAAATAAAAAAAAGCATCCTACTATATTGTAACAAAAGAGAATTGATTGCCACATCCTGATTTGACTAATTAGTAAGTGATGTACCCCTAGCCCAGCCCAGTAACAAATACCCACTCAACACCAAGAAATTAACACGAATAAAGGTACCATGCCACAATAAATACTTGTATTGCCATTAGATTATATAGCCCTTCTTCAAAAAAAATTAATACATACTTGCTATACTTGCTGATCCCCACTCACCAACTGTTTACAACAAATAAAATATATACATTTAGAATTAATTAATTAATAATTAATAACAAACATAAAACTTAATAACATTATTTTTGCCTAAGCAAAGGAGACAAATTTATTTAAGAACCTCACAAACTCTATCTTAGCCAGAAGCTAAGATAGAGCATACAACCCAAAAAAACTCAAAAAAAATAAACTTACATAATCCAAAAAAAAAAAATAATGCTAAAACCCGCATGAACGTTATAAACCAACATCAAAATTGCTCCAGCTATTCAAGGACAGACCCGCACTTTGACGCGTCCGCATCTTCCAAATGGTCATCAAGAACAGACTTTTCCTCTAACAAAACTTTTGCATCAGGACATACTTTTTCTCTAAAAGCCTTGTCATTTCGACGCGTACACATCTTCCAAATGGTCATTAAGAAAAACATATAGATAATAGGTTCTCCTTTGCTGGTTTGTTCATTTTAAGAGCATGCTCCAACATATCGCTCTAGCACTTATACAACCTGCAAGTAAATGATCTACAGTCTCATCCCGTATACCATACATGGGACATTTCCCATCTCAACGGCCCTCGCCACAAAGGCCATAGCCGTTGACCGCTATCCAAACAAAACAACTAACTTTTGGAACTGCAATCTTATTCCAGTAGAACCTGTTATGACCCGTATTATTATTTGGACCCCTAGTAAACTAAAATCTGATTTGTTTTAATGTGAACTCCGCCAACATTCCCCGGTACAGCCAACCCAACCTGTCCAGCTCGTCCTTAATATGCGTAATATGCAGCAGCCCCAAAATTAGATGCACCTCATCCTCAACTTCATCCTAGGTCAGCGCCTGTTTCCACTCAAGAGCCCATTTAACCTAAGTAAACATAAACCATAAAAGAACTGTTTCAAAAATAATAAATTCATAATTATTCTTAACTTATGATACTTATTATATCTAAGAATGATAATAGAAAAGTTTACGGTTATAATGCATAAATCTCCAAATACTTCATGTTGTAAAAAATCAAATTTCAGGCAACTCGTGGCTCTTTGGGGTGTTACTTTTACAACTTGCATAAGTAAATATGTTGGCAGGTTTACAATCCACTTGAACACATAAATTTAGAATACTTACCAAACTAAAAAAATACATACATATACGTTGCCTCTCAAATCTACGGTTACAGGTTTCCCAAGTCTTAAATATAAGTGAACTTTGAAGATAATGAAATAATAGACACATAACATACCTAATGAGTATTTAAAGCATAGTGAGGAGGGGCTCATTAAATAACAGAGATGATATTTAGAGAAAAAAGAATGATATAATACAAAAGGTAAAATATTTAGATATGGTTATTTTTTTATGAAAATAATAAAAATAAACATACCTAATGAAAAGATAATGCCAAAAGTTCAACTTATCTAAAAAGAAGGGATAAACAAATGTATAAAACTCATAAATCTCACTTCAGCCCAGACCAAAACTTTAGCCGTATTGACGCAAACTCACTTTAACCTGTTAGTCTGTTACCCAACCCATCTATTTTGCTTGCTCTTAACATTTATGTACCTCTTGAATGAATTTACCAGTCAAATCTAACATCTTCTAACTTGATTTTACCATTTGTGTCATAAGCCCACTTGTTCACTACTCTGGACTAAACAAATTGCATATATAACTCCACACGTCCACTGTGAGATCTCATTGTCCAAATCCTAAACCATACCAACCATCGCCTATGGCCTTATTAACTACCCATTCAAACAAAACCAAAATAAACCAACCATAATAGACTCAAAAGTTGTATCAGCATTCAATATTACACCCCATATCTATATATTGCAAACAAATATAACCTACGACCTTTCTTTGATTTCTGTTGACTTCTTGTTAAAATTGAAAAAATAAACGTTGACTTTTTATTTTACTTTCAAAAAAATTATTTTCCAACAATCAGTTCTTCTTTTTGAACTTGATGCGTACATTGACTTGATTAAAATAGGGGATACCCTAACCTGAGTAGAAATATGGTGTCCATCTCTGGTGCTGATAAAGTGAGTCTAGTCTGCTTTGAAATTTATACCCATCTTCAAACCAGTTTTTCTTTAAGATTCACTTGCTATTTCGTTGACCCATTTATGATTTTTGATATCATGACAACCTCGAGTCCAGCTTCCAAGCCTTAGTGTCGGGTACTTTTGCAACAACTGTCGTATATAAACACACGAAGTTTAAATAGTTCTAGAGATTAACATGTATAGTAAGAGGTTAATCATGACTAAGTGACTTACCCCTTTAAGCAAAGAGTGAGCTTCACCACTTAACCACGGTAGCAACTTCACTTTTTAGTTGTCAATCTTTTCCTGAAGTTTCTTTGTGTTAGAATGTGTGAATGGTGGCTGAAGAAAAGATGGTAAAAATACATGCAATCATAAAACTCTTGGTAAAATGGTCGAGTCAAAACAAATAGTTTTGTGCCCATCAAAACGGGTCAGGTTGGGTAAACCCAGAATACTAAAATAATTAGTATTGCAAAAATTTATACTAATTTCAAGACATGAGCCTTAAATGCACATGGGGCACTTTCGACCTTTTTTAAATAATATTATCACAATTGAATGGGTTAAAAATAATATTAATATAATATTACAGTAAGAATCTACTCATGAAACATATTATACCAATTAGCATATTTTTTATTACCCTAAACGACTCAACGGGTTCAACTTCCTCAAGTTTACAATGCCATGCTTCCTGGAAGTAGCTGAGTTCTAATAATAAAGTGTTATCAGGTCTAATACAATATACATGATTGTAGCTTTTACATATTCGTAAGCTAAACCCACAAATTATGTACCTTATACCTTGAAGCATGCTTTCGGCAACCGAAACCTCTTTCATGGCCTCCATGGCTGCAATATATCTATAGCATCTCTATGCTTTATGATTTCCAACATAATCATCGTTTTAAATAGATTACCGTCATACATGGATCGAGCAATAAAATTGATAATTTACGGTAATAACATGGACAAAACTTACCTGATACCATCGACTTTCAAAACCACCATCCCCCTCTTCCTTTATGCCATGTGATGGACTGTAGCCTACGACCATCAACTGAGATCAAATCGTCGGTTAAATGGTGATACTTTAACCATCAATCATCAACCACCCAAAACCATTAACCATATAGTGAAACTATAATAAAGCATAAAAATCAACTTTAAAAACAACCCTTAGGGTTGTCTTTATCAAACACCAAGAAAACAATACCTTGCTTTTCTTGCTCCAACACAAAAATGAGATAAAACATATGTCGTGTTTGGTGTTACTACACATGCATTGGTTGATGAAAGCTTGGAAAGCATTGGTTTTATTTTATAATTAGTTCGTCTAAAAATTTAATATGAACTGATAGCAGCCAGATATGAAAATACCAACTCTGCTCACGTCAAACGAAATCTAAAATTCTAGTCCATGTGTTCTTGCTTATTGGGGGCATTAAATGTGGTTTCCTCATCTGGTACCTGCAATAAAATTGCTTGAAATCTTTATTTTACAACTTCTTTACACCACAAAAAATCTTTAATCAACGGGTATGTTCGAGTCCCTCGATGAAAATAACAGCTATTTAAAATAACCTATCAACATTCAAAAACATGTTATTTATACTACATATGTAATATTTATTGATGAAACAACAGATGGATTATCTTATGAAATTATAAAGCCCAAATCTTACCGGTCAGATGCGCGCCACCAAATTATATCACATTCCAGAATCATTAATATAACTACCAATACTCAGTTATCATAGATTAATCTGAAATTTGTAATTCAATAGTTGTTAATATAAACTTCAACTACTGAAACAAATAAGGTAGAATCATAAGCCAAATTCAAGCAGAACTTACAAACACATATGTTCTGAGGATTTGAGTTAAAAAATTGTGAAATTCTTACCTTAACAATTGCAAGGGAACGGGTCAAAGCGGCAACAACACACGTTATGTAAACGAAAACTTCAATCGCCTAAAGTCAGATCAGCTATTTCGTGGTCCTTGAACAAAACATTAAAAGTGATTTTTTTTAAACTCTAAATTACAAACAAAAGTATAAATGATAAATCAAAATTACACAAAAGCTCAAGCAGGATAAAGTGATTTCAGATGAAACAAAACAAATCGCATCTAAAACATGAACATATGACCGAAAAAATCAAACCCGATTCAATAAAATAGAAATCAATATTTAAAATTTCAAAAACGATTAGTTTCGAGTGAGTAATCAATATTATAGAAACGATTTAGAAACAATCAAGATTTGACCAACAAAATCAAAGGTTATTCCACAAATATGAGCATATATGAATGATTAACAAATTAAACATACATTAAAGTTGAATAATCAAAAGATCTTCGGGTTATAGCAACAAAGATCGAGAAGAAACATACCAGTTGGTTATACTAAATTAGGGTTTCAGATTTGTTTTTTAGAAAATCCCCAAATTAGGATTTCATATTAAAAAAAATCCAAAATCAATACAACGATTCAAGCAATATATCGTCAAATATGTGTGTGTTATACTGAATGAAATCAAAATCGTAACGCATGAATCAAATATCAGGCATCGATCAAACTCTAGGGTAAACGGATTTGTATAAAACGGCAAAAATCTACACAATGATTGAACAGATCAAATACAAGACCCTAAATCTATATACGATGTAGAAAGATATATAATTATTACCGATTGAAAGATGTTGCGACATTGACGAAGAATTCCACATTCGGAGATAAAATTGAAACCATGAATCTATTCCTCGACATCTTCAGTTCTTCGACAAAGCATAATCGATTAGCGTTTAAAGAAACGAAACTAATGAGTTAAATGGAGAGGAGAAACTGCAGAGTCGTTTTTGGAAGAAACCTCCGTGAAAAATGATAAACATCGTGATTTTATAATTCCAATATGGAGTATCTAACCTTGAATTAGATGGATTATACGCAGATCTATATGAAGAGTCTTAGAGAGCAGAGGGAGAGAGGCTTAAGAAACTCTAATTCGAGATGAAAAAGTGAGGAGGAAGCCGGGTTATGTGTTTATATATGAGAACCAATTCGACCCGAATGAATGCGAATGGATCCCGCATGACTCTTCACCACAGGGAAATCAAGGGATGATGCTAGTTTTGGCGGGAAAATGAGCTTTAGAGACTAGTAGGTGGACATGTGTCCCCTAATTTAGGCTTTTATTAGGTTTTATAGGTACTCTCTTATTACATACATACACCCTTAATTTTTAATATTTATACGTGTTCCATATTTTCTCCATTCCAAGATTAATGCGTAGTTTGCTAGGTGCATCAACTTATGCATATATTTGACTATTAACAAATTGGAAAACCTTTGAGCTAATTCTGTAATATCTATTTTATCGCTAAGGAGCTCTAATGATATTTTATTTGGGATCAAGTTATACTAATTTGGCGTTTCTAAACTTTTGTAAAAATATTATACGCATAAACAAACTATCAGAAACAAGTATCACAATGCAAAATGTTGCTCCCACCGCATCACCCGAGCACCCCAATATTCCTAAAAAAATATGTGAGGTTTGAAACTGCTTTAAAACGCATCTAAATAAAGTGGTAATTGTTACCGGTGTAAATAGTAGATTTATACAAAATTCATATATGATAAAAAGAAACAGAATGAACAGTGGATTTATTATTAAATTAATATTACAATTAGATTATTAAATTAATATTAGAATTAGATTAGAATTATTTAAAATTAGTAACATGATTAAGAGATGAGTAAATGGTATTGAGTATAGGTACCGGTCTCAAATTTACCAAACCGGTGTATTTTTGGTACCGGTTCCGCACAGGTATTCACCGGTTTTTACCCTCAAATACCGGTGCCGTACCAATACCGACCTGTACCGAACCGTGCCATACTAGGTATATTCGGTACCGATACCCACTTTTGGGGATTTCGGTACCAGTACGGTACCGGTTGGTAACGAGCTCATCAAATCCTGTAGCAACGTAGCAATGCAAGTAATTGCACCGTTTAGATTACTTTTCATACACACAGTAAGTAAACTGTATTTCGTTTGAATGAGGTTTTATATACACAACAACTTATTTTGCTTTCTTTTTTGTCTTTTTCTGTAATGAATGAATTGTAGCATGTAAAATTAACTTGGATATTTAGAATATTGATGAGCAAATCGTATCAAATCCTGTAAACGAAACGGTATCGTATCGGTACCAAATTTACTATACCAAATCATTTTCGGTACCAATTTGGTACCCACCTTTTGGCGTTTTCAGAATCGTTACTTTCGGTTCGACACCGGTCTAGCACCATACCTGTATTTATTGATTTTTACCTTCAAATACCATACATTATTGTACCGAGCATTTTTGATGCCGGTACCTAATTTCGATGATTTTCTAGATCGGTACTTTCACTGCCGTTATGGTACCGAGCTCATCCATAACGTGTTAGCATCGTAATAACTGAACTGAAAACAACCGAATTTCCAACGTGTAGAACGTGTGAGTCCTATTATTATATATTAGGTTATTTAAAATCGTTTTTTATGACGGAGGGACTATCCTTACCATGTCATTTTATTTATGTTTTGATATTCGGTATCTGTTTGCCGTTGCTGACACGCCTTTTGTAGTCATTGGGTCCCGCCGCAACGCGCCGGCGAAAAATAACTAGTTATTTTGAAAGAGAATCCCGTGCTTGGTATATAAATAAACTTAAATCTTTTCTTCTCTCGGTTCATTTTAAACCAACTATATTTCTGATCCCTCTCTTTTTGTTAATCGTTCTACCTCCTCTCCGATTTATATTATTGGGTTACCCTAAAAAGATTATTACGATATTTACATTACATGATTTATCATGGTTTATGTATATGTTACGTGAAGAATAATAGTTTAGGGGTATTTTACTAATTATTAGTAGTTTAGGGAGTCTAATGTAATTGTTTGGGTTATTTACTTATTTATGTACGTAATATGAAGGAAGGAAATCAGGTTTGAAGTTTGACATTCTCCTATCTTTTCTAAATATTCTCCTAGTTCTTCTCTTTTAGGGTTTAACCCTATCAAGGGTATCAGAGCCGTTCCGATCTCCGGTCGGAATTACTTTCGATTACCATGACTAACACTCGCAATCAAGAAATTGACAGCACTCTCAAGGAACATGGCAAGGCAATCTCAAATCTCCAAGAAACCCTAGTCGCCATGTTGAAACAACAAGAACAGTCGATGAAACAACAAGAAGAGATCTTACGAGCACTCAAGGAGCATTCAAGCGGTGGCAGTTTTAGCGGCGGCGGAGGCGGCCCTGATAAAGGGCTGTTTAGCGATGATTCGCGGACGGGTACTCAGAAGACAGAAGACATAATTGTTGTTGATGAAAATATTAACAATGATAATTCCATTGTTGCACTACATGAGACAGTGAAAAAGCTCCAGCCCTTCAATGAAGACACCGTTCTTCATAAAGGAAGAAAACATAGAGACACACTTTGCATAATCCTTGCTAATGGCGCTTGCGAAGAACCCAAAACTAGACTATACGATGTTGTTAAGGCTGGCCTACTGGTTCCGAACAGTGATGCGGTTCCTGTTCGTCAAGGTCTTCATGTCAAATATGGTAGGAAGTTTGATACCCTTCCAGATGATGATATAATTGACGTTGTTAACAACAATCTTTTTGGTGCCTGTTTAAAGGCAAAGGCGAGTTCCGTAAATGATTGGCGCCCACCATGGCGCATCGCTAGGATTTCTCCGATTGCAATCGGAAGGACCGAATGGCGTCCACCCTGGAATGAGTCGACCCAAAAGAACTCATGGGTGCTGCATTTTTTTCTCTACTTTGTGATTCTTGAGGTCAAGAATCTTTTAAGGGGAAAGTATTGTTACGTGAAGAATAATAGTTTAGGGGTATTTTACTAATTATTAGTAGTTTAGGGAGTCTAATGTAATTGTTTGGGTTATTTACTTATTTATGTACGTAATATGAAGGAAGGAAATCAGATTTGAAGTTTGACATTCTCCTATCTTCTCTAAATATTCTCCTAGTTCTTCTCTTTTAGGGTTTAACCCTATCAAGATTGTTACGTGAAGAATAATAGTTTAGGGGTATTTTACTAATTATTAGTAGTTTAGGGAGTCTAATGTAATTGTTTGGGTTATTTACTTATTTATGTACGTAATATGAAGGAAGGAAATTAGATTTGAAGTTTGACATTCTCCTATCTTCTCTAAATATTCTCCTAGTTCTTCTCTTTTACGGTTTAACCCTATCAAGAGAAGAACTAGGAGAATATTTAGAGAAGATAGGAGAATGTCAAACTTCAAATCTGATTTCCTTCCTTCATATTACGTACATAAATAAGTAAATAACCCAAACAATTACATTAGACTCCCTAAACTACTAATAATTAGTAAAATACCCCTAAACTATTATTCTTCACGTAACAGTATACGTGACGTTTTTTTAAAAAATTGGGTATTGGGCTCACTAAAGGTCTAAACCTAATGCCAATAGACTAATAACTAATCTAAACCACAAAAATAGTTTTGTAAGTGGGCGTATGTTAGTGTTTGTATAGATATACCCTATTAATTTCTTTATTTTACATATACATATCGGAGTTTTTTTATAAAATAACGTTCCCTTCGAAATATCGGACCCCGGACGGTGGTCCTCCCCACCAACCTTCAGGGCCGGCCATGCATTCGCCGTAATTCACCGTTACAACCTCATGCTTTTATTGACGCTGACTGGACAGGTGATAAACAAACTTATCGATGTACTACAGGCTACATTGTTTATCTTGGATCCAACCCAATTGCTTGGAGTTCTAAACGGCAACCAGTCTTGGCTAGATCATCAACTGAGGTCGAATTCTGGGTTGTGGCCTCGACTACTATGGAAGTACAATGGATTATTTCTCTAATGTCTGAACTTAGCTATAAATCCATAGTAACACCAGCAATTTACTATGATAACTTAAATGCTACTCACTACTCAACCAATCCAGTTTTCCACTCCATGATGAAACATCTAGCTCTTGATTTTCACTTTGTTCGTGAAAACTAGGGGGGGGGGGATAGTGCACGGTCCTCCCAACCGCCGGAGTGATCCCACTCCGGGAGCCGCTACCCGACCAAGCTAGCTCCGCGGTGAATTCCCCTTGCCGGGTTCTTACCCTGGGCGACATATGCCACTCCCAAGACTCGAACTCGGTACCTCTGGGAAGAGGTGGGTGTCGGTGGCCAACTGGGCTACCCAGTTGGTTCTTTGTTCGTGAAAACTAGTGGTGCAAATGAGCTGAGCCTAGCCCTAGCTCGAGCTCAATTAACTTATGACTTATGTGAGCTCTAGCTCAGCTCAGTTCAAGGATTGTTTTCAAATCTCGAGCTTTGCTCGTGGTTTCTCAAGCTCGAGTTCGGCTCGGGCTCGACTTGTTTATTATCTATTAATTAAATTATTTAAATAAATATGATATAAATAATATACTCGTTTAGGCTCTCGAGCTCGATAAGTAAAGCTCGGGCTAGAGCTCTTTACTAAACAAACTTATTTGTTGGTTGAGACTTGGCTCATAAACAAGTATAAATAAGCTCAGCTTGGCTCGTTTACTAGACAACCTTAAATAAGGGGTAAATGTTATTATATATTAATAAAAACTAATATTATACTAAGGCTCGATAAGGTCGTCGTCGAGCATGTCGAACTTCACATGCGAGGGCTCGAGTTCACGCTCAACATATAAACGAGATTTATTTTATACAAACGAAAGAAGAATAGACACCAAAGTGTTTTTGTGTGCACAGAAGTGTGACGGAACGAAATATGCATTGTTTAATTATTTAGACTAATTTCTATGTAGTCAAACACACAAAAACCTTACGATTTACAAGCCATAAAAACCATCTGTATTAAAAATTGTTATCAATACATATAAAAACACTCGATTATCTTGTCTTACAAGTTACATGAAAATAATTAATTCAAAGTCGGGACATTGCAAGGATTTTGTCTTGATCATACAGTTCATCTTGTTGGTACCGAGGTTCAGATCTCTTGTTGTTTGTGGGTGTGTTTTCAGAGATTTTAAGGGTTTTTGCTATCTCCCTGAGTTCAGCTTTCAGGACTTTATTTGTTCCATTTTTGGGTAGCTCAGTCACAAACTCTACCTTCTTTGGTACCATAAATTTCGACATCTTTTGCCGGCAGTACGTCAAGATCTCACTTTCGGTTGTAGTTCTTGCGTTTTTCAAGACGACGAAAGCGCAAGGAGTTTCACCCCATCGTGGGTGAGGCATTGCCACCACTGCTGCTTCGAGTATGTTCGGGTGTTTGAACAAAATGGACTCTAGCTCCACGCTACTAATGTTTTCGCCACCAGAGATGATTACGTCTTTAGATCTGTCTCTGATCTCGAGGTACCCGTCTGGATGGATGACCCCGACATCACCTGTAAAGAACCAACCTTTATGGAAGGCCTTTGCGGTCTCCTTCTCGTCTTTTAAGTACCCTTTCATGATGCTACTTCCTCGAAGCACGATCTCCCCCATCGTTGTCCCGTCGTGCGGGACACTTTCCATTGTTTTCTTGTTCTTGACATCTACATCAGCGAGCGTGAGTATACCCACACCTTGGCGAGCTTTCAGTCTCGCCTGGTTATCTTTAGAGAGTTGATTCCATTTGGTTTGCCACTCGCACACAAGTGCGGGTCCCGTGGCTTCTGTGAGGCCATAGGCATGCATTATGTGGAATCCAAGGCCCTCCATCTTTTCCAGGAGGGCCGCAGGTGGAGGCGCTCCACCTGTGAGTATGTTAACTTTATTGGTTATTTCACACTGCTCATGTGGTTTGGCTTCTAATATGATGTTAAACACGATAGGGGCGCAACACATGTGCGTCACCTTATGTTGAGAGATGCTCTTATACATCTCTTTAGCCGTGGTGTTGCGGATACACACGTTGGTGCCACCTCGTGCCGCAACACCCCAGGTGAACGTCCACCCGTTGCAATGGAACATCGGCAACGACCACAAATACACCGCCTCGGTCCCCATTTCCCACCCTTGAATCAAGCTCATGGTGCTCAGAAACGCACCACGATGACTATAAACAACACCCTTGGGAGCCGATGTGGTCCCAGAGGTGTAATTCAACGCAATCGCGTCCCACTCATCTTCCAGCTCCTCACCGGGGTACTGCGGGTTACCATGGAGTACGAGTTGCTCGTACTCCAAGTTCCCAAGACGTACCCCGGTGGGGGTATCAACATCATCAATCACGATGACCAAAGGCATAGCGTACTCCGCTAACGACCCATCTTTTGAACCGTCCACCAACAATCGTAACGCCTCGGATGCCACCGGAACATACTGATAATCAATGAAAAACACCTTGGCTTCAGAATGACGAAGAATCGTAGCGATGTTCTTCGCATCTAGCCTCGTATTAATCGCGTTAAGCACCGCTCCGGCCATAGGCACTGCGAAATGCATCTCATACAACGCTGGAATGTTTGGTGCCAACACAGACACCTGATAAATTTAACAAAAAGGTAATGTAAGAAACTCAGAATCAATCAAGAAGTTTTAATAAAGGAAACGTTGGTAGATAGCAGAACTAACAGGAAATACTTACAACATCATTCTTGACAACATTAAGTGATCGAAGCGAATACGCGAGCCGGCAGCACCGCTCGTAAGTTTGGAGCCAGGTGAAGCGAACTCCGCCGTATATGACGGATGTTCGACTGGAGTACACCATGGAAGCTCTCTTGAGGAATGTGAGAGGAGTGAGAGGAACATAGTTCGCTGGACACTTTACAAGTCTGTCCATTTGTTTATTTATTATGTGTTAGTTAACAGAATCGACGTAGGAATGAGAATCTGAAAGAAACTGAACAATAAGTTTGATTGCTGAAAGATGTGTGTGTGTGTGTGTTATGGTGGGATGGAGAAGAAGGGGTGTGTGGTTTATATATATAGAGGTTGGGGTGGGTGAATGGTGGGGTAGGGGATAGGGGAATGGGCCACTGTGTAAAGAGTATAGAAAAGAATCGGAAATACTTGTTTGCTATAATTACATGGGCTGCGTAACAAATGTGATCGTGTGCGCCACATGGATGTTTGAACACAGCCTTTTGTTTGACTTTGAATGAAGTCTGAAACCTTTTGCATATTGTTAAGCATCATGACGTATTCTAAAATAGGAAAGAAAAACTAACCCCTACCACCCATTTTAATTCCGAAACATTAGAGTGGAGGGACACACCTTTTAGCTTTTTTTTTTTTTTTTTTTTGGAAGACAGACACACCTTTTAGCTAGCTACTCCAATCATGCATCAAATTCATGATATTTTTACTCTAAACTACCTTAAACCTATAAAAATATTTACAAATTACAACACTTCTTTCAACTACCCTAAAACGATGTGTCTTATCTCTTTTACTCCACTAACCAATAATAATACATAAATTTCTCTTTTTTTCCGGGTTATTATACCCTGGGGTAGCAGCGATGTACCCGCTTAAAGAAAGTACCGTAGACCCCTTACCCGCATGGCGCCCCCTCCACCCGTACAAGTTTGTGATGGGTATAAAATGGGTATATTTATGATATTGGATAGGTATAGTATTATGTGATATCATGTTTGATTACCCGAAACTAGGGGTGTAATGTAAACAAGTCTAGCCTAGTTGTGTTGGAAAAATATTAGTGAAATGATAATTCACTTATTGTGGACAATAATTATAATTGTATTTATATATAACTTATATAGTTATTTATGAGTTTGTTTCATATGATGTGAGAGTTTTACAAGCGAACCAAACAACATCCAAATAAAGCTAATATGAACAGGATATCGATTGATGTGCATGTGCAAACACGTTGTATTTTTTTATAGTTCACTTAAATGCGTTAAATCAGATTGATATGTCGTGCTTACCCAGTGTTTGGTTTTTCAGGTTTGTAACGAAGCCAAAATGAGGTATTGAAGTCGAAAAACGGGCTCGACAATACCTGGAAGGGGAAGAAAAATGCTATGCTGGAAACCATGCATCTTCGCGCCACGCGACGGGGAGGTAAGAGTATGGTCGCGTGGCGCGACCAAGACCAAGTTAACGAAAGTTAAACCAAGCATTTTCGCGCCACACGACAGTGCAAAGTGTTTGGTCGCGTGGCACGGCGAAGTAGGTCGGTTAAACTTGCTTAAATTCGTTTCAAATCGCATAGAAACCCTACTTTTTGCTATTTTGCCGATTTGGACGACCCTGGAGCAGTTCTTAGGCGATTTTATCATCTCTCTTCGATCTTTCATACTGTTTCTTCATGTCTGATCTTATTTTATCGATTCTCGAAGCTGTGAGGACGAGTATGCGCGGCTAAACGCTTGTGGCTTCTGCCCGGATGAATGATTGCCTTGTTTTGCACTAGACTTTGTTTTCTGATTCTTTTTAACTGGTAAATCTTGACCACTTGTGTTGATTTTGTGAAACGTTTATTATATTTCAATTGTTTATCATTTATCAAGCGTACTGGCAATTTTCTTGCGTCGTTAGCGGGTTGGTAAATTGGTGGGTAATTGGTATAATTAAACGGATTGTTAGGTTGTTATAGTGAGTCTTAAAAACTATCCCTAATAATTAATCAAGATCATTAATTCCAAAGCCATGTCTATGTGGTGTTATGAATTGGTAACAGGTTGTTGTGTTAAACAGGTAATCGTGATTCCGGGTGGAAGTTACTTTTTCTCATCTTGATAACAACTTTCTTAATTAATTTTCGTGTCTTTGAAATCAATCAATCAAACCCCCAATTAGATAATTTTAGTTTTTAGTTGAAGTCTTCTACACTGAATACAAATTTCCCGTGGATACGATACCTTACTTACGCTATCTACTTAGTTTAATTAAGTTTTTACATGACCCTAACGACAGTCATCATCGATGCTCAAAGTTGAGTGATTAAATATAATATTTCTAAACTTTGATGACTAGTATAAATTCATCTTTTTCACACATTGGTTGTTTTATAAGATTTTTATTCTTTATTCAATAATCATGATGTATATTTTTATTATGTTTTATTATTTTGTTTAATATGGTGTTAATAAGTCATAAATCAAATTAATAATTTATTTAACTAATAAATAAATGAATTGACTATGGAGTTTTGTGTTTGAATATATAAGAAACCTTATAATTCATTTTAGGGTAAAAAGATAAAGAAGTGAAAAAGAGAGACATTAGAGACTTTAATTTACTGTGTCAAAAGTTTTAAAGAATCTTAAGAGTATTCTCTAAATTTTTTTCACCATCACCAACTTTACATTTTTATTCTTAAACATAAATCGAAGACAACAACATACCCGGTGCAATATTGGGCTTGAGAACTATCTTCGGCAGTATAACTACTATTTCGGTTATTGTATCATAGAAATAGGCTCCGCCAGTACAACTACTGTTTCAGTTGTTATATCCTGGAAAGAGGCATGTTGGTCTTAACACGAACCTCAACCATAAACCGTCAATATTTTAAAGTGCACATTGTTGTAGACTTGGATCATGGTTGAAGACTCAAGATGATGAAGACTTAAGTCATATATGCTATAAGAATGCTTGTTGAAGTATCCATATAAGACGTGGTTGAATCAAGTTCGGTACATATAAAATTGTAATTTTGTATTTATTTTCAAGTATTTTTATAAGTGGTATTTTGCTATTATAATTCTACAAATAACGAGAGCATCATTATTATATATATTTTATTATTAGTTTAATAAAATGTGAACTCACTGTTGGTGCACTTTGTGTCTGTACTTTGTCTGTATTTTGTAATGTATAAAACGATGTCTTTTGTCTGTTGTGTTTACGTCTTTGTTATGTTGTTTATGTGTTGGAATGTGTGTTTGACCAAGTCAACCATCCTCCTGGTTTGACTTGGCCAAACATCAACACTTAGTGTTTGAAAGATAACATGTTTCGAAGGATGTCATCGAAGGATGGATTGTATCCTTCGATGACCTCGAAAGATGATGCTTCGATGGATTCTAATGGACCTCGAAGGATATATCATCCTTCGAGGTATGTTGGGATCCTTCGAGATCTTTCGATAGCAATTCTGGTCGATAGATGATCCTTCGACCAGAATATCCTATCCTTCGTGCATGGTTATCTGTTATGGGTATATATATCCCATGAGGGTTTCATTCCACAGTAGTTCCTGTAAGTTTTGTTCAAAGTGTTGAGAGCTTTTGTGTGTGAACCCAAGTCTTGTAAGAGAGTATTTTCAGTTTGGTCAAGGTCTGTAACCGTGTCCACTGAAATACAAGAGAAAACTTTGATACTTTGCTTGTCTACTCTTTCTCTTGTTGCCTTACTTTCATCTAAACTACGGTTTGCTTGCTAGCTTGGATTCCGCACTCGCTAGTGGGTTAAACATAACAAGGAATAGGTTAAACCTCAACCTCCGAGGGACCTACAAGTGGTATCAGAGCCGTGGCTCTTTTCCTTGTTAAAACCGGGTTTTGTGCAAGACTTTGGTTGTGTTTGGACAAAAAGTTTCTTGGTTTAGCACCCGTTTTTAGTGTGTTTTCTGCATTTTTAACCATAAAAACGTGTTCTAATCTAACCAGGTGTGTTACGGGAAGGTTTGGGTAACTTTAAAATCTTGTCCTTAAAGGTTTGTGTTTTCCGGCCAATATTCCGGTCAAAAATCCGGTTGCTTGGTGTGGATAAGAAGTTGCCTTTTTGGGTATTATTTTCAAAGTCAAATCTGACTTGGTGAAAAGTTGTTGTCAGATCATCCTCTTTGCCGAAAGTTGGTCACCAACCACATCACCTTTTCACCAACCTGTCGTCCTTTCTGTCAGTGTGTCAGACCATCGAAAGATACCTTTCGAGCTCGAAAGATCATCCTTCGATCAAGGAGATTCGAAAGATAACCATCCTTCGAACATCCTTCAAAGTCAGTGAGTTATCCTTCGAGTCAAGGAATCTTTTCGAAAGATACATCCTTCGAGTTACTGTTCATTTCGAAAGATAAGGATCCTTCGTGTAGGTGAATCTTTCAAAGTTATCTTTCGAGGTTATTGTTCGAATCTCAACAGTGATCCTTCGAACACTGTTGATCCTTCGAACAAGTGTCATCCTTCGTGCATCCTTCGAGTCTTATTTGTTTAGACTTAACAGTTGTGAATTTCAGGTCTTTCGATCCTACATCCTTCGGCTGTTTGTTATCCTTCGAAATTTTTAACATAGTTTGTGAAAATCAATTTTTCTAAAGTTTATTTTCACCTAATATATTAAATATAAAATGGGAACAAACGGTCAATGGGATCCTTCGGTGTGGACTACAACAACTTTGACTCCACAGTCATCATCTACGCAATCATCAACCACGCAATCTGCGCCAGAGTTCAACAAAACTGCATGGATGCAGGCTATTGCCCCAACTCAAGCTGCAATGATAACGGCAAATCAATGGGCATTGGTCACTAATCAAAGCAACAGCATTCAAGCAATGATGCAGAACGATAGTGAAACTGGTACAAGCACGAAACCGCCAAAGCTTAATCACATCAATGATTGGGGATGGTGGAAAGAAAGGTTGAGAACTTATGTTCAGGGGCAAGGTCAAGACTTATGGATGTGTTTCTTCACTTCGTTTGAAAATGAGTTGGAAGTTGCAGGATCAAATCCAGAAACTTACAGTACACTGTCTGATGAAGATAAGAAGAAGTTTGAATTGGAAAAGAAAGCATTTATGATTCTCACGCAGGCTCTTCACAGAGATATATACCACCAATTCGTCTACTGTACGACTACCAAAAGTTTGTGGGATATGCTCACGTTAAGGTGTGAAGGAAATGCTCAATCAAGGAAGATCAAGCAGGAGCTGCTAAAGAAAGAGTTTGAAGGTTTTACCTGCATGGAGAATGAAGGTCTAGCAGAGTTGTCTACAAGATTTCACCATCTGTTGAGTGAAATGTTTGCCTTCAAAGTCTCTGCCACTCCACAAGATATGGTGAAGAGATTTGCTGATGCCTTACCAGCAAAGTGGAGCAGTTATCTTGAGATTCTCAAGGAAAACGGTGTTCTGGATACAATTACCATTTATGAGCTAATACAGAAATTGGAAAACAAAGATGTTGAAGAAAAGCTCAAGGCGAAAAGAACAATCACTCCTCAGAATCCAGAGATGTATTTTGGGATTGCAGGTGGTATTACTGGAGAAAAGCCAGCTTCTCAGCATGCTAAGCTTCAAACAGCGTTCATCTCCAACACTGGACCTTCAACAGCAAATCAATTTGATCCTTCAGCATACACAATGATGTATTCAAGACCAGATTCTTCTTCTCAACAACAACAACAACAGACAGCTCAACAATTCACTCCACCGCCTTTCTTGGATCCTAACAGAGCTCAACAGCAACAACCACAACAGCAGGGATTTTATGGAAGTTCTTCAAGCTTTCAAGCTACTTCCAATCCGAACACTGTCAGATTGGATACTTCCAATTTTTCAAAAGTCAGTGTTGAGATAGCCAAGGAACATATGGAGATGTTGAACACCTTGGTTAGCGCCTACTGTGGGTTGGTTGCGGGTCAGATTGGAAATATCAACCTAACCAACGAAGATTATCAGCAGGTTGATAAAGAAGAGTTTGAGATGATGGATATAAAGTGGGCTCTTGCTAGTGCTATTCGTAGAGCTAAAGAGTTTATGGAGAGAACGGGGAGAACCAGCTTGGAAAGCAACAACAACACCAAGTATGGTTTTGATAAGAATGCTGTCACCTGCTTCAACTGTGGTGAAAAGGGTCATTTCAAGCGGGAATGTCAGAAACCACCAAAGCAAGGCAATCAGAATCCTTTCAGGAATCAGAGACAGCCTCAGCAACAACAGAACAATTCTGACAGACAAATAGTTCCCGTGGGAGGAAATACATCTGGAACCACAAACTCTAATCCCCACAGAGGATTAGTTGTTCAAGCTGATGAGATTTGCAACTGGAATCTTCAGCTTGGTGAAGGAGGAAATGGTGGAACAGCATGTTATGCTAAGGTGGTTGAAAAGGTTGAAGAACCCGTGTCTGCTGGTGAATCTTCAGAAGATGAAGATAGCTCGGGTTATAGTGGAAGTATGGATGGGGAATCACTTGATGCTGGTGATCTATCAAGTGAGACTTTAGATCTGGAGGTTGATGAGCTATTGGCTGATGCTGAAGCATTATGCAAGAGAAGATCTATTCTTTGCCAGAAAGCTGCTGGAACTTCTGAGAAGCTTTCTCAATTTTTCTCTGAAGATGGATCTTTTTCTTTTCATACAGCCTTCATGGCTCATGTTGAAGGACAAACCTCTCAGGTATGTGATTCTAAATCTGACTCTATTTCTGCTGCTGTTGAATGTGCTAAATGTTTAGAATATGCAGAAAAGGAAAGTCTTTTTGAAATCACACACAAACACAATCAAGAATTGATTGTTGATCTTTCTAAAGCAACTGAGGCTAACTTGTTTTTAACAAGAAATGAAAAGGAGTTTAAAGCAACAATTGCGTCATTAAAACATGATGTTTCTGAACTTCAAAAGGCTGTTTGAGAAAACAACATGCTAATAATAATTTGATTGACACAATTGAGAAACAAATGGTAGAGTTAGCTACAGCTAGATGTGAATGTGAAACAATCAAGCAGAAATTGGAAAGCTATTCCAATTCCCGCTATGTTTTGGATCACATTATTGATGTCCAAAGGAAAAAGGGGGATACAAAATGTATTGGTTACAAATCATGTCCTCCCCCGATGAATCACAATTAATCCAAGTCGCCTAATGACGAGGATATGCCCCGTTTTGAACCTACTGTGCCACTCGGTCTAGATGACTTTGCAGCAGGCCTCGGGTTCACAACTGGTACATCATCCTCGGGGCAATCTGAATCTGAGAATGTGAAAAATTCATCGTCTGTTAAGGAACAGAGTCCTCCGATTATTGAGGATGCTGAGTCTTCGGACGATGAATCTGAAGAAAATGAGAAACCACAGCCTAACTCGGTTACACCAGACATTCCAATTGAGAATCACATCTTGTGTGATCCACCAGTGAAACCGAGTAAGGCTGAAACACCAAAGGCAATGAAGCCCAGTGTACCTAGCAGTGAAAAGAATAACTTGTTGTATACGCTCAAGGGAGACAGCAAAATTTATTCTGACAGAGATTTTCCAATCAAAAATGTAAATCAAGATTTAATTGAGAAAATTTTTGAAGGACGAACTAATAAGTTTTTGGGAAACAAAGGTAACAAAGTGAAGGTCACTCAATGTGAACCAATTTCGTGTGAGCTAATTAGAAAACAATACGGAAACCAAAAACTGCCGGTTGAGCGAAAACAACAAGTCAATTCTGGGAAGGGTAAGGGCCAAGTACAGGGAAAGAAGGCTCAGAACAAGAATGTTCAAGCACCAGAAATTCAGCAGGCCTAAGACTGAACAACCAAAGGTTCAACAACCTAAAGTTGAGCAGTCTAAGGCTACTCAACCTAAGGCTACACAACCTAAAATTCAACAATCTAAGGTTGGGCAACCTAAGGTTCAAAGGGTGCAAAACAAAAGAGCTCAGGCTAAGAAAAGAGAACAGAAAGTGAACTTTGTTGGATCAAAGGGTACGGACAAACTTGAAACATTTCAAAATAAATCTAACATTGAATTTGTAAAACAAGTTAGAATTTTAAAGAGAAATGATGAGAACAATTATACCCAACACACCAATGGATGTGACTTAGGTCCAAGCACATCTAGATCACAAAGTTCAGTATCTGGTTCTTCGTCTGGTCATCAACACGTTTCTCCGAGGTTTGTAGAGCGGAGAATGTGTTTTGAATGTGGAACAGTTGGGCACATTGTAAGATACTGTCCATACTTGCAAAAATTGAAAGGAAAAACAAGTGCTCCCCAAGAAACCAATTACCAAAAACAACCGGTTTCCCCGAAACAAGACCCACGTGTCTTGAAAGAAAGGGAAAAGAAGGTAAAACAAAAGAACAAAAAGGTAATTGAGAAGGCCTTAAAATCAGAGGTCAAGGATGAAAAACCTGTACAAGCTAAATCTACAAGTGTAAAACCAGTAAATACAAAAACAATTAAAACAAATAATGGTACAGGACAACAAGCTTGGAGACAAAAACAGGTAATTAAGTCAGGGGGAGCACCATAGGTTTTATTTCCTAATCATCAAGTGATTGAGATCACTTTCCTTGATGATCAAGGACGACCCAAGTCCACAAAGGCTTGGGTCCCCCTCTCAAACTGATGTGTTAATTGCATGTGCAGGCGGCTCCAGGAGGAACTATTAATAGTCTTTGGATTGTTGATAGTGGGGCTTCCAGGCACATGACTGGCGACTATCGTCTTCTGTTCGATGTGAGAAGTATCAGAGGAGGATATGTTGCGTTTGCTGGCGACAAGGGAGGTTATATCACCGGCGAGGGAATGATCTCTTATGGGATTGTGAGTTTCGACAAGATCAATTATGTGAAGCAATTGGATCACAATCTCTTGAGTGTTTCTCAAATCTGCGACAAGAAGTTCACCGTGCACTTTGATGATGCCGGTTGTTATGTGCTGAAGCCAGGATTCAAGATTCCCGCTGAATGGATTCTCGTATCAGCACCAAGAGTTAATGATTTGTATGTCCTTGATATGAGCCAAGCAATAACTCAGTCAAAACAAGTTACTTGCTTCATTTCAAAAGCCACTGAAAAGGAGACGATCTCTTGGCACAGACGGATGGGTCATATTCACCTCAGAAAAATGAATCACCTAGTCAAAAACAACTTGGTGAGAGGTGTTAATGTGAAGAACTTTCAACTTCAAGATGTCTGTGTGCCATGTCAAAAGGGAAAGCAGACCAAGAAATCTCATCCATTGAAGAAGGTTAACACTGTCAACATGCCACTCGAGCGTTTGCATATGGATCTTTTCGGTCCAGTCAAACACAAGAGTGTGCACGGAGAAGTTTTCTGCTTGGTAGTTACTGATGACTACTCAAGATTTTCATGGGTTGACTTCATGGTCCACAAGAGCGAGACTCCAGAAATTCTGAAGAATTTGATCACCTTGTTGGAAAATCTGTATAATCTAAAGGTGAGGCGAATTCGAAGCGACAACGGTACCGAGTTCAAAAACAGGGTTATGGATGAGTTTTGCACTGCAAAAGGAATCCTTCATGAATACAGCTCTCGGTACACGCCACAACAAAATGGAGTCGCGGAAAGAAAGAACAGAACCTTAATTGAGACTGCAAGAACCATGTTGGTTGAGTCTCAGCTTCCAGTTCGATTCTGGACTGAAGCTGTTGCCTCGGCTTGCTACACGTTAAACAGGGTTCTCACAGTGAAAAGACATGGAAAAACGTGCTTCGAACTCCTACACAAGAAGACTCCTGACTTGGAATATCTAGAACCTTTTGGTGCACCATGTACCATGATTGAGCCTGATGGGAAGTTTGGTGCAAAAGCTATCGAAGGTTACTTCCTTGGGTATGCAACTCCTAATCTGCGAGTATGGAACCTGACTACCAAAAGGATTGAAGAATGGGGTGAAGTAAGAGTTCAAAGATATTCTAATCCTCCGAAGCCTTCTGGAGATCCATGGATGTTTGATTATGATGGTCTTTTCGACTCATTCAATCTGCCGACATTTGATGATGACAATGCAATTGCTCAAATGTTGTTTGAAAGTGAGAATGCGACTGGCTCTCAGTTAGCTCGTCCAATCATTGTTGACTCACAAGCGTCTTCTTCTGTCAACAATCTCGCTTCAAATGAGGTGTTTAATGATGCTGTCGATTACAATTTGTCATCGGAAGATGAGGAGTATGTTGATGCAAATGATGGTGAAGCACTGCGTCCGGTTCAAGGTACTTCAGAAGCAACGGATCCAGTGTCTGCGCCAATTATCCAAGAAGAAAATGCATCATCTTCTACAACTCACCAGCTTCAGAATGATATCGGGAATTTAAATATCACTAACTTGAGGTCAAATGTTGAAGTTCCTCAAGTTACTGAAACCCGAATTCATAACATTCATCCTCAGCAGAATATAATAGGTGATGTTCTCAGTGGTGTAAGGACAAGAAATCAAATCAGAAACAACGAAAATGCTGGCTTGTATGCTGAGATACGAGAATCGGGACAACAGAATCAGTGGTCCTTTGCCTGCTACGTTAGCCAAGAAGAACCTAAATCTTGGAAAGAGGCATTGAAGGATGATTCCTGGGTGGAAGCAATGCAAGAAGAACTTCAGCAGTTTGAGAAATTGGGCGTATGGAAATTGGTTGATAGGCCCGATAACTACAAAAAGATCGGAACTCGCTGGGTGTTCAAGTGCAAAAAGGATGACCGTGGGATTGTTGTCCGAAACAAAGCAAGGTTGGTTGTCCAAGGCTTTAGTCAGATTGAAGGCATTGACTACAATGAAGTGTATGCTCCTGTTGCTCGTCTGGAGGCTATTAGAATCTTTCTAGCCTATGCATCTTTCAAGAAATTTAAGGTGTACCAGATGGATGTCAAAAGTGCTTTTCTACACGGAGTAGTCGAGGAGGAAGTATATGTCGAGCAACCACCGGGGTTTGAAGATCCATTACATCCTGACAGGGTTTTACTTCTAAACAAGGTGTTATATGGTCTTCATCAAGCACCTCGGGCTTGGTATGAAACGTTGTCTACCTATCTGCTCAGCAATGGTTTTAGACGGGGTTTGATCGACTGTACCCTCTTCATCAAAGAGAATGGTGAAGATCTTCTGTTGGTACAAGTGTATGTCGACGATATTATCTTTGGTTCTACCGATGATAAGCTGTGCAAGGAATTTGAAAAGGTGATGCAAGATCGATTCGAGATGAGTGCGATGGGTGAAATGACGTTTTTCTTGGGTTTGCAAGTAAATCAATCCGAATCTGGAATTTTTATTCATCAAACCAAGTACGTCGGGGACATCTTGAGCCGGTTCCAGATGTCCGATTCGAAGCCAATTTCTACTCCTCTTCCTCAGAATCATGGAATTACTCCGGATGACGAAGGAGATGCTGTGGATTCTTCGCTCTATCGTGCTATGATTGGATCTTTAATGTATCTCACCGCATCAAGACCCGACATTATGTATCCAACTTGTCTTCTCGCTAGGTATCAAGCGAATCCGAAGGTCTCTCACTATGCTGCTGTCAAGAGGATCTTTCGTTATCTGAAGACTTATCCTGACACCGGGTTATGGTATCCTAAGGATGATAACTTTGATCTCACAGCTTTCAGTGATTTTGATTTTGGTGGCTGCAAAAAGGATGGAAAATCAACTACAGCAGGATGTCAGTTTTTAGGCAATCGTCTAGTCACTTGGCAATGCAAGAAGCAGACATGTGTGGCCACGTCTACATGTGAAGCGGAATACATTGCTGCATCTAGTTGCTGCTCCCAGGTTCTATGGATCCAACAACAGATGCGGGACTACGGTTTTGAATTTCTAACTACTCCTATTTTATGTTGATAATGAGGCTGCCTTACAGATCACTAGAAATCCTGTACAGCACTCGAAAACGAAGCACATCGATATTAAATATCACTTCATACGTGATTGCTTTGAAAAGAGACTTATCGATGTGGTTCATATTCATACCGACCACCAACGTGCCGACCTTTTTACCAAAGCATTTGATAAATCAAGATTTGATTATTTACTTTTGGTAAACGGCATTAAGGTGAAGCAAGAGTAACCGACATCAGGAAATCGTTTTTGTAAATATTTTTCTAAAAACCAAAAATCCAAAAATATTTTTACTTTACTTTATTTTTGAATTTTAGGGGGAGAAAGTTTCAAGAAAAATACAAAAACATTGAAAAACCACAAAAATACAAAAATATGTCTTTAATTTATTTACTTTCTGCATTTAAGGGGGAGAAAATTCAGAAAAACACAAAAACAATAGAAAAACAAAAATGAGTTTCTTGGCAATATAAGAGAAAGTGATATTACATCAGAGGTCGGTTGAAACATGTTTCCAGAAATCAAAAGAAAAAGAAAATGATAAGTAGCTCTACTAATGATGTACCGGTAGACTCACGATCATTTTAAAGTATGCAGGAAATATAAACATAACAGACTGAAAACCGCGTGGGAACCGTTCATTGGCATATGGTCTTGGTACCGAAATTTCGTTTGATAGATTGCCGAGGTTCTGAGATATTCGGGGTTTATGCTGTTTATCATCTGGGTATCATGGTTGTTTCTATAAAAGACAAAGTCTAAGTTCTTCCATGATACCATACATACGTGTACATAATTCATACTGCATTCGACCTCAATAAGTGATAAACAATCACATGTCCATATCAAATAAGTGATAAAATATCACATTTATCCGGGAGTCAAGTTCGTCTCTCTGCTGTACGGAAGTACTGACCTGTTCACGGACTTGCTCCTGTGCCCTCATGCATCGAAAATCAAGTTCCTCATCAGTAAGTGATTCTATCACATAGGGCTTGTTTTCAAACTCAAATAAGTGACTTGTTCACATTGTAAATATATACGTTAAAAACGGATGATAAATGGTATACTCCCCAGTAAGATGAACTCTCGTGCATACCTTGATACGGGAATGTGTCGTGAGTGGATGAACACCGGTCGGTAAGTATAAATCATACCTTAAACGTATCACATTGTATTATGATTACACCTGATCGTTGAGTTTAAGTGGACAACAATATCGGTAATTGTGGTAGAATACTTATCCGCTTCTGTAAAAGAATTTTAAAAGGAAGTGTGTTTTGACAATAGACCGCAAGCTGATATGATTCTCTTCGCCAGAAACTCGCAAAAATATTGTTGTGTTTGTACATATTTACTTACTGCTTAATTTACTACTTTAATTTTAAACAGTTTTTGTCGTTTGGTGCATATCAGCACGACATTAGCGGTGATGTCGTTTGATAACATTCAAAGGATTTTAAAATTGTTGCCTTTTATTTTATCAAACCACAAAATCCAAAAAGATTTTCAATTTAACATTATTTTTTTGATTAACTGATGTTGGTGCTCGATCCGATACCTGACAAGCCGAGATACTTCATAAAACTAACCTTTGCAGAACTTCATAACGGACAACTTTCAAAATGGTCATTATTGAAAAACCTCAAAATTTGAAAGGTGTAAATTGGAAATTCCCTAAAAATCCAAAGTGTTGGTGGAAATCTGATCCTTCGAGGAAGCAATGGCCCTCGAAAGATCAGATGGTCAAGAAAGTCAATGAATGTCAACAGTCTCTGTCGAAAGATGCTTGGTCAACGAAGGATTTGACCAAATGATCCTTCGAGTTTGACCAGACCCTTTGAAAGATGATGCAGTTCGAAGGATATCCTTCGAAGGATCCCAAAATATCTGGTATCCTTCGATCCAGATCTTTCAAATATCTGGATCTTTCGAGCCTCATATGGATCTTTCGAAATCAAAAGGTCATCCTTCGAGACACTGTTCATCTTTCGAATGGTTTGAGTCCTTCGAGGCGGTTGGACTTTCGAGGTAGAGTATAAAAGGGCATCTTCTTCTTCACTCACACTCATCAGTTTCAAAAACATCACTGAAAACCCTCAAAAACCTCTCGAACCTCTGCCGAAATGTTTCTCAAACTTATCAGTATCAGGATTTAATCAACATCTTTTGGTAGGATGATTATGTTTTAACCATTTAACAAGCATTAAAACAAAAACATCATAAATATTTCATTGATCATGGTCTTTATTCACAAATGTTCTTTGTTTGATTATGTGAAATTGAAAGAGTTTGCAAATGAATCAAGATCAATTGTTGATGATCTTTTGATGTTCTTTTAGGTGCTTGTTTATATTCAGAATGAGTGCTTTTGAATCTTGATAACAGGGTGTTTGTTTTGGTTAAAAACAGGGGATGTTAGGGTTTTCGGTAAAGTAAATGTTTGGGTTTGTGTTAATGTCCGGGTTGGGTAGAATAGTTGATGTTTTGAAATGGTAGTAATGTTGTTTTTGTTTGACATAAAAACACTCTTGAACAAAAATTTGAACAAAATTTACAAACATCACCGGAAAAACATTTAAACCCCACCGGAAAGTTGCGCCGATGAACAGTGGCCGGATCGGAAGATGATGAGTCATTACCTCGATAGATGTGCTAAACAGCATCCTTCGAGGTGAATCTCGAAAGATAGTAGATATCTCGAAAGACCATCTTTCGATGGATCAGCCTTCGAAAGATCAAGATATCTTTCAAAATTTCTTGAGTGTTCGAAAGATGATCCTTCGATAAGGTTGATATCTTTCAAGATAAATAACATCTTTCGAGCTTGAGCAACATCCTTCGAACTGGTTTCCATCCTTCGTGCTTTGTTTCTATCCTTCGATGGATATATGGATCCTTCGAAGATTTCAACACTTGGAATATTTTCAAGAAATTGAAAATTTTCTAAGTGTGGAATTCCAATGTTGACTGTTTGACCCTTGCTTATTACGTGTCAATTTGATGTGCAGAAATGGCACCAAAGGCAGCGAAAAAGGAACGGGCCAAACCAACCAAGAAGGTAAAATCAGAGCTGGAAGCTATGTCTGAATCTAGACATAATATGGTGGCGTATTTACAACCGGAAGGAAGCATCAGTCCGGAATTTTCTGGCATCATGGAATATCTTCACAGGGCACGCATTAATTACGCTATCACAACTCAGCATGTCGTATATCAGTCTCACATTAAGGCTTTCTGGAATACAGCTGGGGTTGAGACGGTGGATAATCAGGAAGTAATCAGGGCAGTAGTCGCTGAAAAGCCAGTAGTTATTACTGAGAACTCTATCAGAGAACGCCTGCGGCTTGGTGATAAATCTGAAGATCCAACGTCTATAGAGCTACAGTGTCAGCGTGGGTTATTGTTGAGGATTAAGTACAGCAAGAACGTTCTTACCAATCAAATCAACAAGAAGTACCTGCCACTTCGATATAAGCTCCTTCTGCACATTCTCATTCATTGCCTAAGCAACAAGCGCTCTGGGTATGATTTGTCTCCTATTGATTTGACGGGATTGTTTACGGCGCTGATTCTGAACAAGCCGTTCAACATTTCTCGGTATATCTTCAATAATCTGAAGGAGAACACTCGGAGGCCACTTCCGTCAGATACACAGCGAACTAACACCAAGTTTTGGTTATACCCTCGATTTCTGCAAATGATGATAGATGATCAGATTCCTGATCTTGCTAAAGCAGAGGCAGATGTGTTTCCTGTGAATCCGATGAACGAACGCACACTGCTAATCGTCAAGTCTATGGGAGTTTATAAGGGATCGGATCCGGATAGGAAACTGATTGGTCATCTTAATGCTCCTGACTATGAGGCTCCACAGAATCACAGATGGCGTCGTGAAGGAAGTGTCTCTGATAATGAAGAACCAGCGTTAATTGCTATGGCTGATGAGCAACTCACAGCTAAACATGGAATCAAGGCAACTAGAAGGTCTGCTGGCAGTTCTGGTGCAGCAGCTAGTACTGAGGTTGATATAAATGTGGCTGCAGAAGAGGTTCAGGATATGTCTGTTGATCCTGATGTTCATAGTGTTTCTGGTGGTGATGGTGGTGCTGGTAATGTTGCTGGTCAGTCTGGTTCGGCTGCGACTGACAAAGGGAAGGGAAAGATAGATGAGCAGAGAAAGCTTATTGATGAAAGCAGTTCATCTTCCGAAGAGGAAGGAGGTTCAGGCGATAGTGATTCATCATCTGAGGATGATAACCCTCCTCCTCCAGGGATGAAGAAAGTGTTTGACAAACGTGGGAATCCCCGGTTTGTGAGGATAAAGAAGATGGGTAGTACTGAAGAATCCGATCATGATGAAGATTATACGCTCACTTCTCCGGGCTTCCTTAAGAAAAGGAAGGCAAAGAAGCAAACTGTTCGTACATCAAAGAAAGCTGCTGGTGATACTTCTATCCCAGTGTCAGTACAACCTTCTTCTGAGCCAGAGCAACAGTTTCCTCCGATTGGCGATCAGCTGACTGCTTCTGAGACGCTGGAGCTCATGTCTTCTCCACCAAAGTCTTCTGGGACACGCACGGTGTCTGTTGATCGACAGACGCCTGCAACTCCCGCCTCAGGTACACATACTAGACCTTCTCTCGTTATTTCCGGTCCTACAGGAGCTACTGGTCGATCTGGGTCATCAGGACCAGAACCATCTCGACCGACTCTGGCAGAGATTCTGTCTGGCTTGTCTGAATCTGAAAAGATTGAATTCCTGATTGGACAAGTCAGTGAATTAGGTTCTATTGTCAGTCGACACACACGAACGATTGAAGAGAATCGTGTACAACGAGCGAGGGATGCAGAGGCTCACAATCAGTTGTGTTCTATTGTAAATGCTCAAAGTATGAAGATCAAAGAACAAGCTGAAGAAATTGACAGGTTAAAGAAGGCTAACTTGGCAAGAGATAGAGAGGTGGAGATCATGAAAAGACATAGTACTAACCTTGAAACTCAGGCGAAGGCATTAAGGGAAAAGGTTAGCAGTCGTGATGATAGACTGATGCAAGCCTTCAAACCAATGCATACAAACTTTGGTAGGGTGTATAAACAGGTTGGTACTTTGTGGAACGAAAGGTGCAAAATCTTAGGAATAGTTCCCGAAAGGCGTGAGGATGATCAGGATGATGATGCTGCTAATCCAGATCAAACAACTGCCTCAGGCTCCGGTGCAACTGCATCCGGTGCTGCAGGTGGATCTGGTACTCCTCAAGATACTCCGTCTGCTCCTCCTACAGCTACTACCGGCCCAACTGAACAGACTGAAACACTGGAAATGTCTGTAAACCCTGAACAGATCAGCCTGGAACCGGAAACATTTACAACAGATCCTCCTAAATCTTCAAGTGTTCAAAAGTTTCATCCTGTCACGGGTGAACTACTGGAAGAGGGAGAGTTTATTTCTGAGATGACAGATGAACAGTTTTCGAGGTTGACTGATTTGGATGACGTTGCTGAGTGTTTGATTGATGCTACTCCTCTGGCACAGGATCAAACTGATTTCTCCACAATTGAAGAAATCTTCATCAGTTCTGATCCTGAACGTCCTGTATATGTTGGAAAGGACGATGCAGAGGTAAATGCCCTTGATGATGAATTTGTTGCTGCAAAGACTACTGAGTTCGACAATACTTCTTCTGATTCGCCATCAGCTTAGGAAAGCCGTGAGAAAACTGTTAATGAATGGCGAGCGGATTTCCTTGCTAGGAATCCTCCTCCGCTCGCCCCGTTGGAACAGGCTAACTACATGATGTTGGAGAAAAATCAGGCTAGGGGTCGGATTATTAGTTGGATGTTTGTCAAAGATCTGCACTGCATGGTTGTGAAAAGAGAAACGGGTCTTCAGTACTTCAGAACTCTCCTTAGTATTCTCACACTTCCATATTATGATGTGGCAGTGTTGGCCCAGCTTGATGTAATCAATCGAGCTAAAGAATCAATGGTGGATCTCTTTGCGAAGAAAATCAGGTTAGAGAGAAGATTGGGTTGGAAGGATCCTCTGTACAAGCCTCAGTTTCCAAGGTACGAGCAGATCAGGTTCACACTTGATCCAGAGACTAACACCGCTCGTTATTGTTTGGTATACGATCCTCCCAAGGTGATGAAGAAGATTCCTCTGTTAAAGATGAAGACCGACTTTCTTGGAAATTTCCGCTGCTGGGTTTATGATGCGGATACTGGTGAGGCTGTGATCTTATTCAGAGATAATTCGGAGAACTTCAGGATAATCGATCCGATGTGGATTACAAATATGTCCAGATCGGATATCATTGTTTTGAAGGATCATGAAATCAACTACTTAGTTCAGGATAGAGATCAAGCTATGAAGTTTCAAAGGATGGCCAGATATTGCTTCAATCTGCTGGTGAACGCAGGTAGTGCATGGTCATCACATCATCTAACCGTGGAAAGGACGTCAGAGACTTAAGACACGAAGACCGAGACAAAGCTACAGCCAAGGGGGAGTTTGTTGGTGCACTTTGTGTCTGTACTTTGTCTGTATTTTGTAATGTATAAAACGATGTCTTTTGTCTGTTGTGTTTACGTCTTTGTTATGTTGTTTATGTGTTGGAATGTGTGTTTGACCAAGTCAACCATCCTCCTGGTTTGACTTGGCCAAACATCAACACTTAGTGTTTGAAAGATAACATGTTTCGAAGGATGTCATCGAAGGATGGATTGTATCCTTCGATGACCTCGAAAGATGATGCTTCGATGGATTCTAATGGACCTCGAAGGATATATCATCCTTCGAGGTATGTTGGGATCCTTCGAGATCTTTCGATAGCAATTCTGGTCGATAGATGATCCTTCGACCAGAATATCCTATCCTTCGTGCATGGTTATCTGTTATGGGTATATATATCCCATGAGGGTTTCATTTCACAGTAGTTCCTGTAAGTTTTGTTCAAAGTGTTGAGAGCTTTTGTGTGTGAACCCAAGTCTTGTAAGAGAGTATTTTCAATTTGGTCAAGGTCTGTAACCGTGTCCACTGAAATACAAGAGAAAACTTTGATACTTTGCTTGTCTACTCTTTCTCTTGTTGCCTTACTTTCATCTAAACTACGGTTTGCTTGCTAGCTTGGATTCCGCACTCGCTAGTGGGTTAAACATAACAAGGAATAGGTTAAACCTCAACCTCCGAGGGACCTACACTCACTTCCTACAAGTTGTGTCTGACTCGTTTAAATACAAGCTCACCTTGTGAATAGTTTTCAAACTCGGTCTCCATTAATGTAGGGGATTGTTGGAAAAATATTAGTGAAAATGAATTTCACTAATTTTGTACAAAAATAAATTTATTTATATACGAGTTATAAAAACAATTATTTATCAATTTGTTTTATACGATGTAAGAGTTTCACAAACGAACCAAACCAAGTCTAAATAAAAGCTAAGATAAATGGATATCGATACTCGAAGTTGAGTGATTGAAGTGAATATTTTTAAACTTTGATGATTCTAGTATAAAATCATCTTTGTCATAAATTCATTGTTTAAAAGAATCTTAATCTTTATTCAAGAACAAGGGGACTGGGGGTCGCAGCGTGATGACAAACTATCACTCGTGGAAAACAACCAAACACCGCCGCCACTATACAGTATCACTTGTGGATTTCTTCACGCGTCTTTATGCGTTGAAGGGTTGTGAGTGATGGGTTGTTGAGTGTTGTGAGTGATGAGTATTGTTGGGTGTTGTGAGTGATGACCATTGCCACTAAAAAAAGTTGTGAGTGATGGAATAATGATTGATGACATGGCCGGTGCAATCTGGGACTTGAGAGCTATCTCCGACAGTACAACTATTATTTTAGTTGTTATATCCTGGAAATGCTTTAGTCTTTAGAAGAGGCGTGAAAACCATTTTAAGAGTTCCGTGTCTAACATGATCCTCAACCTAAACCGTTAATATTAAGCTTTATTATTTCATTAAATATGGCATTAAAATGTGATGAATCAAATCAATCTTTTATTTGATTGATAAATAAATGAATTAACTATGGAGTTTTGTTTTTTATTTTAAAAGAAACCTCATAATTCATTTTAGAAAAAAAAAATTAGAGAAGGGGAAAGAGAGACACTAAACAAACTATTGTGCCAATGGTTCATAAAATTTAAAGAGGTCAGTAGTCATTAATTCTTCATCATCATCAACTTCACATTTTTATTCTTCCATGTAAATAAAAAAACATTATCATGCCCGGTGCAATCTGGGACTTGAGAGCTATCTTCGACAGTACAACTATTGTTTTGGTTGTTGTATCCTTGAAATAGACATCTTTGTCTTTAGAAGAGGCGTGAAATCTATTTTAAAGGTCCCGTGTCTAACACGATCCTCGACCTAAACCGTCAATATTTTAGTATGCTCATTGTTGTAGACATGAAGTATGGTTGAAGACTCAAGAAGGTGATGAAGAACCGAGTCATAGATGCTACCAAAACGCTTGTTTGAGTATCCATATAAGATGGGGTTATGTCAAGTTCGGTACATATAAAATTGTAAGTTTATATTTATATCATGTAGTTTTGTAACCGGTATTGTACTATTATATTTCTTCTATATAACGAGCGCAATGTTATTATGTATTTTATTATTAATTTAATAAAATGTGAACCCACTTCCTACAAGTTGTTCTTGACTCGTTTAAACTCAAGCTTACCTCGTGAATAGTTTTCAAACTCGATTTCCATGAATGTGGCGGATTGTTTTCAAACATGATCCTCAACTGTAAACCGACAATATCTTAATGTGCACAATGTTGCATACATGGAGCATGGTTGAAGAATCAAGTAATAGATACTACAAAAACGCTTGTTGAAGTATCTATACCAGGCGCGGTTAAATCAAGTTCGGTACATTCAAAATTGTAATTTTATATTAATTTTCATCTAATTTGTTATCGGTATTGTACTATTATATTTCTTACAAATAACGAGAGCATCATTATTATACATTTTATTATTAGTTTAAGAAAATGTGAACTCATTTCCTACGTTGTTAAAATAGATTTTCGTGTAGATTGTCGATGCAACCTTAAAAGTCTTCTTATAAAGGATTTTTGGATTCATGAATGTTTAAAGTATATGTTGGGATTTTTTTTAAATCCGGTTATTATTTCGTAAGACCAAGGTATTAGCCACCTTCCGGGTGAGAGGAAAACTAGACCCGGCTATGTGAAACATTTATGTAGTACAAACGACTCTGATTATATTTTTGATTGAAGTACAATCTTTAATACCAATATCGTGTTAAAAAAAATGTTTTCCCTCTGGTTTTAGTTTGACCGAATTATATACAATATTAACATGTATTTTAAAATGTTTTTTTTTTTGAAATAGTAACTTTTTCTAAAGTGCCTATTAGGAAAGTATATTTTATAAACCCGTATAAAACGTTTTAAATTTCTTTCTAACAAGTGTCATTGGTATGAAATCCTTGTTAGCACATGTTTCATTTGACCATTTAGAATCGTGTTGATCAAGTAATTTGTGTGAGAGACCAAGATCAGTGTTCATAGTCTCTTTTGAAGAGGCATGCACAATTTCATTCTTATCATGAGTTTTTGGAGTATAATCTCTAGGTCCTTGTGTGGGATGGTAACCTATACCAAATTTTATTTGTGTATATTGATTTAACAAAATTTCAAAACCTTTCGCATGATTCTACCTATTTCTAGCAGTTCACATGGGTAGTGTCAAGTTCCTTTTGACACATTTGATATTTTATAAAAATGATTCAATCTGTGCATTGTGAATAGTTGCTTCATGTTTTAAATTTAAAAGAATTTATAGAACTTCTTTATGGGATTTAATGGTTTGATTCAACAGTTTTTCAGATTTATCGCAGTATTCTCTCAACATGGTGTTTACAACTTTGATATCAAGAAATGCTTTATGTCACACCTTGCTTTCCCGGTGCGCCTAGATGCATACCAGTTTCATAGTGCAGCAAAAGTAGGGAGTTTATGTATTAAAGTACAAGTATCGAAAATCGCCAAATTATATTTAAACTTTATAGTGTCAGATATTCGATACGAGTATCCTAAAGGTAGGATCTAAATAAAATGGAGTTAAGACATCATGGGTCCTTTGTCATTGGAGTCACAAATTCCAAAGCTTTCGACCGAGCCTTATCTAGCCTAATATTGAGGTTCATCACCTGTATGTTAATCTTTAAAAGTACATCATTTTTCGCTGGTAAATACAATTAATCGACTCATTTGTAAAACATTTAAAATCATTTGTGAGTCATTGGGATTTTCTTGTCACCAAATTTACATGCTTGTCACATTCGGGATGCAGTGTTCAAAACCAGCTTTTGATTAATATATACACCATATATTTTGTTTCTGTTAAGTGTATGCTTACACCCCGCACTTAATAATCATTAAAATAAATGAATCTAGGCCACCGGATACATTACTATTAACCCCCAAATGTTTTATGTTAATCAGACAATACAGATTAAAATCGGGTTACAATATTCTGAAAGCATTTGCCCATTGTAATACCTGTACCAAGTGGTTTTGTGCCATATCCCAAGTTTTTTAATAAAAGTGGTTAAAAGTATTTACATGTACTAGTTGTGCTCATACCAGATTTGGATCGTAGTACAACCTTAGCCCCTCGACTTCATAATTTCCCTTTTTGATGATTCTAACCTCTCTCTTTCAACTTGTGAACTATATGGAGGATATTTAGACACGTGTCACCTTAGGATTCGATCATTAAATTATCGGAGGGTATAAAGTTAATCTTCTAAATTTACCCTTACTGACGTGATGCGAGTGTGGCATGATTTTTAATATATTTTAAGCACTTTTTACTCGTTTATCAAGTTTTAAATTTATAAAACACGATATAACACTATCACTCTCTACAACATGCTAGGGCAAGTGCACCCATCATGGGCATAGTATTGTGATGGAAAGATACCGAGGTGATGACACAAGAGATTTTAATACCGGAATATCGTCAACGTCTAATCTAACCAAATTTTGAGAAAAGATTTTTAATAAACTAAATAAAGAAACTAAAATAAATAAAAGAGACAAATAGACAAAACAGAATCACTTGGTACCGACTCATCTTTTACGTATCCTTTGATGATTTCCGCACTTTGGGATTTTTAAGAGATTATCATGGTTATAGTGGTATGTCCCTCTTTTGGAGGCAACACTCCCCTCGGCCATATTGGTCCGAGTCAGCAGGGATATAGTTCCGCAAGGCCGGAATATTGAAAGATATTTAAGTAAGTTATTAATGAAAAATGTGGCATGTCCCTCTTTTGGAGGCAATGCTACCCTCAACCATATTGATCCGAGTCAGCAGGGATACAGTCCCGAAAGGCCGATTTAAAGTTTTAATAAGGGATTCAAGTCGTTCTTACTTCCCCTGATTTGATGTTATTTGCCTCAAAGGAAGTCCTAATAAGCTTGAATTAAGTCCTCACAGGATCTATATACTAAACGAGACAAGAACTTTACCCAAACCACCCTTCTAACCCCCTTCCAAGCAGTTAATGTTCTTTATATAGACTGTAAAGAGACGAATGAGTGAATCAACAAAACATGAAGAGCTGATAGAATAAAGTTCACTTTCAATATAAAATCCTAGTAATTAAAGTTATTAATACAAACCGAATTAAAAATTTAACCAAAGCTTGGAAATCAAAAGTAATACATAAACGACTTGTCTTCACCAAGTGATGTAAGAGATTATCCAATCATGGCCTTTGTTTGACAAAACTCTTACGATCAATCTTGGATCCCAAGACTACTACACACTCTAAAGATGGATGATGGATGAATGTGGTGGATGATGATGGTATTGTGGTGGTGGAGTGGTGGCAGGTGTGAGAGAAGTGGTTTGCCAAGGGATGGATTGCAATTGAACCAAGCACCCATATTTAGTTGGAAATAGACAGTTCACACGGCCTCATGCCCGGTGGACACGACCCTATGCCCTCTTCTTCTATATCTTCTTTTAAAGAGTTGTGCCAGTCAGTACGCTTACAGAGCTCTGTGTGTCAACGGCACGGCCCTATGGCCTTGTACTTGTTGTACGGTCCAAGATTTGCATATCTGGGAGTTGACCACGACCCGTGTCCATGGGAGACGGCCCCGTGTCTCTTGTCTGCTTCTGTGTGTCATTTTCTTTATGGAATCTGGAGTGGGACATGACCCCATGCCTTGGTGGCACAACCCCGTGCTTGTCTTCTGATTTGTTGTTTTTTGGTCTTAGGGTGAAGCTCGGAGGGTCGGTATGATATATGAACTTCTCTTCTTTTGTATTTATGTTGGTTTTTGCCGTTAATTTGTTCCTTTGGTACATTTAAGCTCTTTTAATGCTGAAAGTTAAAAGTATACAAAGAAACACACTTTTTCAACATTAGTACTAAAAAGGGTTAATTTTATACTTTATTCGATATAATTTATATGTTGCATTTTGTGCATATCAAATACCCCCACACTTGAATCTTTGCTTGTCCTTAAGCAAAACTCTTTAATATTGCTTACACACCTGAATGGAATTGGTAGAGGAAAAGTATTTTTTGGGTCTTGTTTTAAAGTGTCGGGAATCCAAGTTCTTTTTATTATTGTTTTTATTTTATTTACAATTATATTCAACACGATTTATTTAGAACTCTTTTTAAGAAAAATAAATATTTTTAGGCATAACATGCCCTTTAAAATTTCATTAAGTAAAATGCTCACAAGTGATCACTTAACACTCGGCCGAATATGTATAAGTAAAATGCTCGGTCCCGATATGGAACTTACTTCTACCATATGCTTGACAAGCAATCAAACATCCTCCTTTTTAACATAATCTTAGTAAATATCAAGAGGACTTTAAAAGGTAGGTTTTGGTTAGGGGTAGTGTAGTTTTATTTGAAAAGTGGTTAAAGATGTAAAATGTCAGTTTTCTTTTGACAATTTATTTGTTTGTGACATAGATGTAACTAAAGGCTTATAAGCAATACGTTTGCTTATTTTATTTCAAACAATGAGAGAGATTTTTTTTGATAACAAATATTCACAAGATAGCTAAGTCACAAGTTTTGTATATTCAAAAGAACCGAATTTTACTAAAATAAAGGGTGGAAAAATAAAAAATGTTTAGGGCGACGGGTGATTGTTTTTTGTGGGGAGATAAAAAGGGAAAATAAAGTTGAAGTGAAAAGGTGGTTTATAGTCCTAATGCCTCAATCATTTAATTACTTAAGTTAATCGGTAAGGACCGAGAATGTATTGTCTTGTCAAGTTCTAGATTTGTAAGAACCGTACAAGCTATTCACACAAGAAATGAAAAATGATCATTTATTAAAAATATGATACTGAATGCTCGGTAAAGGCTCAAAACTCACAATTTGCAGAAAAGGGTAAAAGTGTGAAAATGTATATACAATTAAATTTTAAAAAGATTGTCATGATTTTTTATATATTTTTCTTATACGGTTCTTTTTATCACGGCGCTATTGGTTGTAAACATGTAAAAAAAAATTAGAACTTGGTTTTCTAACTTAAACTAAAAACAAGACAAAAATAATATAAAATAAAATGGTTTTGAAAAAGATTTGCGGTGTTTTAGCGGTTCTAAGTTGAGTTTGTTGTAATGCTTGTTTTATGACAAAATATTCAAGTTCCCCCCACACTTAAATTACACATTGTGCTCAATGTGTCCAAAATGGGTTAGATTTGATTAAATGTGTAAATGTGGGTTGAAAACAACAAATTTTTCAGAAATCAGATACTGGACACGTGGGCGTGCTTTTAGGGGGGGGGACGGCCCCGTGTAAAAAGTGCTAGTAATATAAATTCTGTGAAAATTTTCAGAAGGCAGACACGGGGGCGTGCCAGGTAGGACCGACCCCGTGTGAAAAGTGCCAGTAACGAAAATTTTCCAGAAGACAGACACAGGGGCGTGCCTACGAGACACGGCCCCATGTAATAGTTCTAGAAACAAATTTATTTTCTGCAGACTTGAGGCACGGGGGCGTGCTTACGTTACACGGCCCTGTGCTGCACTTACTTTTTGAAGATTGTGAGTGGGGGTACTTCTGTTTACGTGCATGTGGTTCTGTTTCAACATCCTTTGGCCATCTTCAACCTTCCTTTGAGTGTATCTTATTCATACTGGTATGTGCGAAGCGTGATATATTTTTATTGATATTTTGAGCCTATTTTACGCATTAGTCAAGTTCTAAATTTATAAAACACGATATTCTACTAACACTAAACACACACTTGGGCAAGTGCACCCATCATGAGCGTAGTATAGCGTTGGTAAGATACCGAGGTCGTCCAAGGACACAAGAGCTTTTAGTACCGGTTTATCCTCAACGTCTAATCAATCTAAATTTTTGAGAAAAGTTTTGAAACATAGAAATAAAAAAAAACTAAAAATGCAAAGATATATAAAATAAAAACAGATAGACAAGATAGAATCACTTGGATCCAACTCGTCTTTAATGTATCTTTTATGATTTTCGCACTTTCAGACTTTTTAAGAGATTATCTTAGTTATAGTAGTAGGCCCCACTTTTGAAGGTGACGTTACCCTCAACCCAGTGGTTTGATTCAGCAGGGATACAATCCCAAAGGGTTGGAATATTGAAAGACAATTAAGTAAATTATTAATTCGAAAAGTAGTAGGACCCTCTAAAGATGGATGATGGATGATGGTGGTGGGTGTTGGTGTTGTAGTGGTGGTGGAGTGGTGGTAAAGTGGGAGAGTAGTGGTTTGCCAAGGGATGCCTTTGAAGTGAACCAAGCACCCCTATTTATAGCATGCACAGAGCTCTGGCCACGGCCCCATGTCCAGCGGGCAAGCCCCGTGGCCAGCCTTTTCTCTTCCTTCATTAATTGCAGGTGTCAGCAGAGGGTCCCACACGACCCCGTGTCTCCTAGGCACGGCCCCGTGGTCAACTCTTATCTGTACTATCAAGATTCTGCGTATCTTTGTGTTGACCACGCCCCGTGTTGAGCTGGGCACGCGCTGTGGTGGGCGTGGAAGCTTTTAAAGGTTTGTCTTTTATGCTGGCCCCTGACCACGCCCCATGCCCAGCAGGGCACGACCCTGTGGTCAGGCTTCTGTTGCCTTGTTTTTGCTTTGGGGATGATGCCGAGGTGTCGGGCATGTCACGTTTAGTTCTTCTTTTTATATTTGTATTGGTTTTGGCTGCTTATTTGCCCCTTTTGTTCGTTTAAGCTCGTTTTGTCTTGTAAATTCAAGTGGAAGAAAGAAACACGCTTTTTCCAACATTAGTACTAAAAAAGAGTTAGTTTTATGCCTCATTTGATGTAATTTATATGTTGCATTTTGCACATATAAAAAACCCCCACACTTGAATCTTTGCTTGTGCTCAAGCAAAACTCTTTAATATGTGGCTTACACACCCAAGTGGAAGAGGTAGAGGAGAAGTTTTGGGCTTATCTTGAGTGTCGGGAATTGATACGTGGTCGAATAACGGTGCTCGTTTGTGTTTAAGTTTAGGTTTTTACTTAACTTTTAATCTTGAAAAGCCTACTTTTGATTAGATTTATGTTCTGTAGGTCTAGAGAAGTTTAAGGTGCTTGTTGGGAGCTTTACGAGCTACTGGGATGAAAAACGGACAACCGGGACGTGTTACGGATCTAACGGGAACTCAAGAAGCGAAAATTGGAGAATGAGAGATGGGGAGGTCGTCGGCGACACCACTAGGGTCGTCGGTGACGCTCTTTGAAAAGTCCCGTCGGACAAGATCATGCGTATACAGGCAAACAAGCCGTCGGAGAGATTTCAGCAGCGGAGAGGCCGTCGCCGACGGGCTCCCAGGAGTCGGCGACGGGCTTCAAGTTCTTAAAACGTGAAAATTGTTTGTTGGGTGTTAAAAAACGAATTCTATTGGCTCTTGGGGCATTGAAGTCGGGAGTTACAATAAAATTGAGTTTGAATCTTGATCTTGGAGCCACAATTGATCATCATCCCCACTACCGAACATTCATTCCATCCATCATCATCATCGGAATCATTGATTTCAATCATCCATTTTCACCTTCATCCCAATTCCACAAACCCTAAATCATCAATACATCATTCATTACACCATCATCCTTCATCAAAACATCAACCTTCATCATTCATCATCCCACAAGCCTAAAGATGATCCAATTCGAGTTCCAAACATTCGGTGATCACGTCTTTTCGATCATGCGCGACTAATTCCTTGGAGGTTTCACCCCGGTGTAGGTTATTGTAAGTCTAGGGTTTGAACAATGTTTTTAGTTTGATTTTGTGACAACTTGAATTGTATTTGAATTGATTGATAATTGTCTTGCATTTGAACTATATTTGTGAATTGTCGAGTGAGTTATAAAATTTGACTTTGCGAAACAAGTTTGTGCAATTATGCCTTGTCATTCAAAAGGTTTTACTTGTCCGAAGTAACGAAGTGCATTATGATCCGCGATATGCGTTGATAGCGATTGGCACCTAAACTTCGTGATAGAAATCCGTTAATAACATATTCAAGTGAATCGAATTTAAAACGTGTAAGAACCATAGGGTTGCAATTACCGAACCGAGTGTGAGTCTTGTTTTCTTTATCTTGTCTAAACAATCAATTTCATTTCTTGCATTTGCTAATTCCTAGTAGATAATCAATCCAATCAATTTAGTTAATTTTGTTTAACATCTTTTCAACAAAGAAAAACTACAAAAATATTTTAGCAAGCTTCATAAGTTGTGACATTTGTTTAAATTCATTCAAATCCAATCACAAACCATATACTCTTCATGGTTTGACCCCTTGCTACCACTTGCTATCTTTAAGGGTAATTAGGGCTTATAAATATTATCTTTGACCAGAGCGCGACACTCCAATCAAATTTTGGCGCCGCTGCCGGGGAGTGCGTACGCTTTGTGTTTGGATTATTGTTTGAATTTGCGTGATTAACTGTTTAATTTGTTTAGTTTCTTTTCTTGTACTTTGTCTTTTTCCTTGTTACGCGGGTTGTGTCACTCATGCATATTACAGGTAGTGCATCCATACAAGGAATTCCGGGAGGACTTCACCATTAGTCTACGAACCGGAAATTGAAAGAGTCGCAAGAAGGAACCTAGCAAGCCGGTTAGAAGCAACCCTTGTTTCTAACCAAGGCACCCAAACACCACAATTTACACCATCCATTGAAACCGATTCAATGGCAAACCAAAATTCCAACCAAAACCTCAATTACCCAAACCTCAATCAAAATCAATTCCAAACTTGAGGAAACTTTAATCCCGCCCAAAATGTCCAACCTATACCTCAAGAGCAACCGGGTGGTGTTAACAATTCAAGACCACCCACACCAACTTTCCGAAACAAAAATCCCAACAACACCCAAAGAACACCCCAACAACAAAACCTTCACTGACATAACTCCTTACCCACTCAACTTGATGACCGAAATGTTAATTGCGATCGTAGAGGCAACCGAGATCGTGGCAATCCCGCGAATGACGACTCGTTCTTTAATTTAGATGATTTGAGAAATGCTATCCCCGATGATGAGCCATTAGTGTTCCCGGTTACCAATCACCGGAACATGTGAGTATTTATTCGGAACACTCGGATGATGGGGGTAACTATGATGATCGGGTCGATGATGACGGTTGGGGGTATGTGAACCGGGGGAATGTCTACAACGCTAGAGGGTTCGACGATGATGAATTTGGCAATCAAAATGCCAATTTCGTTGGGGATGACAATTACGGGTATGGGAATGTGAGAAATGACAGTTATGAAAACAACCGAAACCCATGAAACAACAATCAAAGGAACCGGAATGATGGGTTCTTCAACAACAATAATAATGTGAACCATAACCGGATTCCTCGTTTTGTGGGAGGAGGCATTCAAGGTGGAAACCGAGGAGGTAATAGAGGAGGTGATTGAAGGGATAATCGAAGACCGGTTGATCAAGAAGTTAACGGCCCACGTCGTCGTCAACAACCTCCAAGGGGAGTAAATGACCGTTTTAGGCCGGTGGTCACCGATAATGACTCACCAATCGTATGCGAGAGAAGAAAATGTTCGACTGCAAGCCCCACTACATCAACATCCTTCCCCACTTCAATGGGAGGTCCAATGATGAACCATACACTAATTTGGCAGAGTTTTCGGCCATATGTAGCACTATCGGGGGGCATGATTTCGCATTGGAAGAGGTCAAAGTTCGGTTATTTCAGTTTCGCTAAAAGATAAGGAGAAACAATAGTTCCTTACACTTCCGGCAAATAGTATTCGTACATGGGGCGAGATGCAACAAGTCTTTCTTGACGAGTATTACTCGGCGGCGAAAACCGATGATGCTAGAGATGAAATAAGGTCTTTTCGTCAACTTTCGAGTGAACCGTTGCATGAAGCATTCACTCGGTACAAGGAATTGATTCGGAAGTGCCCACATCATCAAATAGAAAAGTGGGAATTGGTTAAATGTTTTGTGAGTGGGTTGGATGACGAGACATGGAACCACCTCGAGTCAACGAGCAATGGAACTTTATTGAGTAACCATGAAAATGACGATTGGGAATTTCTTGAGCGGATGAGCAAGCGGTCAAAGTCAAAGGAGTCGGCCGATAGAGCTAAAAAACATCCCGTTTCCCGGTCACTTCCCGATCTTGACTCTAAAGATTGGATTTCTACTCTAGAACGGGAGATAGCTCGTAAAAAGAGAAAGGAGGTGATTGCAGTGCAATTTGCGGTTTGTGAAGATTGTGGGGAGATTGGTCATCGGACCGATCAATGTCAAACGGGATCGGGTGACTACACCGAAAAGGTAAATCAAGTGTTTGGTGATAGAAAGAACAATGATATGAATTCCAACACTTATCATCCCGGACTAAGAAATCATCCCAACTTCCGATATGGGAATGCTGCAAATCAAATGAACCCGAATTTTCAACCGGGTAACCAAAGCGGGTCATCATATCAAAATCATCAAGGTGGTAATCAAGGGGGTTACCAACGTAATTACAATCGAGGGTACCAAGGTCGGGACAATAAGTACCAAGTTGGGTACCAAAGGAATTACAACAATCAAGGAGGTAATGGAAGCGGGTCGAATAATCAAACGGGCAGCGATGATTTGTTAAACTCTAAGCTTGATGCTATTATGAATGCTATCACCAATTCAAATCCAGAGATCAAAGCCGAAATGAAGAAAGAGTTTGAGGTACGAGATAAATCGCACAAGGCATTGGAGAAGCAAGTTGGGCAACTTGCACAAGAAATGGCTCAGATTCGTGGAAGCGGAGGAGGACTTCCAAGTGACACCATGGTGAACCCAAAGCATCAAGGGTCGAGTTCGAAGAACACGCGTGAGGTACCAATAAATAAAATTTCTTTACGTAGTGGTCGAGTCATAGATAGTGGAGTCAAGCCACCACCACCCAAGTTCGTTGAAGGGGTGGTGGAGGATGCTAGTGATGATGAAGGTAGCCACGGTCAAATGAGTCAGAATCAAAATAACAACGATTCAAGAGTTAATAACAATACACCCGTTGTGACCGTCCTAGTCCCAAAAGTTAAGGACAATGGTGTGGAGGTTAATACTGCCCCTTATCCCGAAGCTTTGTTGGGACGATATAAGAAAGTGGTAAATAAACGAGGCCCTCAACAAGAAGAGATGTGGGAAATTTTTAAACAAGTTAAAATCAATTTACCACTCTTGGATGCAATTAAACAAGTACCTTCATATGCTAAGTATCTAAAAGAATTATGCACCCAAAAGCGGACTCACAAGTTTCCTAAATAACTTGATTTAACCGAAAACGTGAGTTCGACCCTTTCGGGTGCACTTCCACCAAAACTTCGAGATCCGGGGGCACCCATAATTTCAATACAAATTGGTGAATTCAAAATGACTCGGGCACTTTTGGATCTTGGGGCAAGTGAGAGTATCTTGCCGGGTAGTTTATATGACCAATATGATTTTGGTCCACTTCAAACGTTAAATACCACCGTGGTGTTAGCTGATTTGACCCCTAAACTACCCCGTGGGATAGTCACGGATGTAATAGTCAAGGTCGAGGACTTTTACTATCCGGTGGACTTTCTGGTACTTGATTATGTTTCTTTGGACCGAACCAAGCAACCAACGGTTATCCTCGGTCAACCATTTTTGGCAACATCGAGTGCTCAAATAAATTGCAAATCGGGCACGGTCGACATGACTTTTGGTAACCGTCGGTTGCGGTTAAATGTTTTTTCAGGATTGACGGATCCTCTAGTCGGCGATGAATGCTATATGGCGGACATTTTTGACGACTGTATACCTCTATGCAACATTAGTGTCGAGGAGGAAAGCACAATAGAGGAATGTTTCATGTTTCACAGGTTGCAAAGGGAAACAAATCGAAGCATGGATGAGGAGGTGAAGGAATTGGAGGTATTAGCGGCTAGGGAATGAAGGCCCACTTGGACACATCAAGTGCAAAGCCTCCCGAAAAGCATTGACACCAAGTTAAAGCCGTCGTTAGAAGAAACTCCGGTTGTAGAGTTGAAGGAGCTACCCAAGCATCTCAAGTATGCTTATGTGGGTGAGGGTAGCACGCTTCTGGTCATTATTGCATCCAACTTGACCGGGGAGCAAGAAGATAAGTTGATGAAGGTTTTGGTCACTCATAGAGCCGCTATAGGGTGGACCATTGCAGATTCAAAAGGGATTAGTCCCTTGGTGGTGATGCACAAAATCATCACAGAAGATGGCATTAATCCTTCTCGCGACACACAACGGAGACTGAATCCGAACATGCGGGAAGTGGTTAAGAAGGAGGTATTGAAATGGCTAGATGCGGGTATTATATATCCCATTTCTGACAGCCAATGGGTGAGCCCGACCCAAACAGTTCCTAAGAAGGCAGGTATTCAAGTCGTCACAAACGATGCAGGTGAAGAGGTCGCCACTCGACCGGTAACCGGGTGGCATATTTGTATTAATTATAGGAAGTTAAATGTTGCTACTTCTAAAGATCATTTCCCTTTACCGTTTATTGATCAAATTGTCGAGAAATTAGCTGGACAAAAATTTTATTGTTTCTTGGATGGTTATTCAGGTTACAATCAAATTGCTATACATCCGGAAGACCAATCAAAGACTACCTTTACGTGTCCATACGGTACCTTCGCATTTAGGCGAATGCCCTTTGGACTTTGTAATGCCCCTACCACCTTTCAAAGGTGCATGATGAGTATTTTTTCCGATATGGTGGGGGAGTCTTTGGAAATCTTCATGGATGATTTCTCGATATTTGGGTCATCATTTGATACATGCCTTGACCAACTCGAAAAAGTTTTGAAAAGATGTGTTGATAAAAATTTAGTTTTGAGTTGGGAAAAGGGCCATTTTATGGTTCAAGAGGGGATTGTGTTGGGGCATGTGGTGTCAAGTCATGGGATAGAGGTTGACCGTGCAAAAGTGCAAGTCATCTCTACCTTACCTTATCCCACGAATGTTAAGGGTATTAGATCGTTTTTGGGTCATGCGGGGTTTTATAGAAGGTTTATAAAAGGTTTTAGTGATATAACAAAACCTCTATGTAAATTGTTGCTAAAAGATCAACCGGTTGAATTCAATAAAGATTGTCAAAATGCCTTTAATGTGTTGAAGAAAAAGTTGGTTGAGACCCCAATCTTGCAATCACCGAATTGGTCATTACAATTCGAAATTATGTGTGATGCAAGTGATTATGCGGTGGGGGCCGTATTGGGTCAATGGGTAGACAAGAAACTGGTTGCCATATACTACGCAAGTAAGACTCTTTCGGATGCACAATTAAATTATACAACTACCGAGAAAGAGCCAGTGGTTTATGCATTGGATAAATTTCGTGCTTATATATGGGGTGCTAAGGTCATTGTGTATTCTGACCATTCTGCAGTTAGGTATCTCATGGACAAGAAGGATGCAAAGCCGAGGTTAATTCGATGGGTGCTCTTGTTACAAGAATTTGACCTAGAAATTCGAGACAAGAAAGGGAGTGAGAATGTGGTTGCGGACCACTTGTCTCGATTGGTTGTGGAGGAGGATTCTTCTCGTGTAGAGATTAACGAGAACTTCCCAGATGAGCAAACTCTAAAGGTTTCAATATTACCATGGTATGCTAATATTGTTAATTATTTAGTTACAGGTGACATGCGACTCATTGGGATAGAAGGAAGAGGTTGCACTTCCTTTCTCAAATCAAGTATTACATGTTGGAAGAACCGGATTTATTCAAGATATGTCCGGATCAAATCGTTCGAAGATGCATACCCGACGAGGAGATTCCTAGTGCCTTGATGCACTTGCATTCATTTGCTTGTGGGGGCCATTTCAGTGGTCACAAAACAGGGCACAAAGTGCTCAATAGCGGTCTTTATTGGCCGACTATTTTTAAGGGCGCATTTAATTTCACTAAAAACTATGTTGAGTGTCAAAAGTTAGGGGGTATTTCAAAAAGGGATGAGATGCCCATGCAACAGATCCTCATTGTAGATATTTTTGATGTGTGGGGGATCGATTTCATGGGCCTATTCCCTAATTCGCATGGCAACTTATACATCTTAGTGGCGGTCGATTATGTATCCAAGTGGGTCGAAGCAATTGCCACCAAGACGAATGACCATACCATTGTTTGCAACTTTGTACAAATAAACATAATTTCTAGATTTGGGATTCCTCGAGTGATCATTGGTGATGGGGGATCTCACTTTAAGAATTTTAACTTTGGCAAACTCTTGAAACGGTATGGCGTTGACCATCGAATTGCTACCACCTATCACCCACAAACCAGTGGTCAAGCGGAAGTTTCCAATAGGCAAATAAAGGAAATTTTGCAAAAGACCGTTCGACCCGACCGAAAGGGTTGGTCGACGAAGTTGAATGATGCTTTATGGGCCTGTAGAACGGCTCATAAAACACCTATTGGAACTACACCATACTGTTTGGTTTATGGGAGAAACTGTCATTTACCAGTTGAGCTTGTACATCATGCTTGTTGGGCGATCAAAGAGGTTAATTTGAAATACGATGATGAAGGAAAGGAGTGAAAGTTAAAGCTGTGCGAGTTGGAGGAGCTTCGGGAAGAAGCATATGAGTGCGCTTCAAAATATAAGGATGATATGAAGAGGGCACACGACGCGAAGTTGAAGCCAAAGGAGTTTGAAGTGGGGCAAAAGGTTTGGCTCTACAATTCAAGGATTAAATACTTTCCCGGAAAGCTCAAGAGCAAATGGATGGGCCCGTTTGTGATTACGCCGGTCGGGAAGCTTGGAGATGTTACAATCAAGGATCCGAAGGATGGGTCGAAGCAAACGATTAATGGGCATCGCCTTAAACCATTCCTTGACGGTAACGAAGATAAAAAGGATGAGAATGTGGAGTTGGTAAACTCCGTGGTATGTGTGCCAACTTATGAGGTCAACTTAAAGGACCGGTAATAAGTTTTGTAGAGTTTTTGTATATTTATTTTGATTGTTTGAGTATTTTTGTGTTAATCGTTCTCGTTTCGTACTAACCCTTTTGATTATGTGAAGTACAGATATCACGAACACGTCTTAAAGACAAAAGGTATGTTTTTAGACTTATTTGTGTGTATTAGGGACAGTACACAACTTTTTGGGGGGTGGTAGGACCGTTAACGGTTTCGTGTTTTCAAATTTTAACTTAAAAAAAATCACAAAAAGATTTTTATTAATTTTTAGGATTTTTTATTTGTATATAGTTCCTTTATAGAAAGTCCTTATTTTTTTTTATCTATTTTCATAAAAAAATATAAAAGTTTTGAAAAATTAAAAAGTGGAATTCAAGAACCTGTCGGCGACGGGTGGTAATGCCGTCGAGGACGCACCCCGGAAATACGTGTCGGACAACTTTACCCGTATACAGGTAAATAGGGTGTCGGCCCAAGTTGTTTTTTTATTGCCCGTCGGCGACGGGGGTCCCTAGTCGGCGACGCGACTCCAAAACTCAGCGGCGCTGGTTCGTTTTTTTGTGCCTGGATCGAATTCAAACTCTTTTAAACCAAACCAAACCAAACCTTACCCAAACTCATTATTAACCACACATTCCACCCGAATTCAGTTTTATTGGACCCAATTCACACAAAAGCCATAAAATCCCTGTTCTCTCTCTAAGCCTCACCTTTTCACTTCATCTTCCTCATAAAACCTTCAAGAACCCTAGAACTTCAATCGTTCATAACTTCATGAATTCTTAACCAAATCGAGCGATTCTTGAGTCCATTGTGTGTAGATTTTCGAGAGCAACAAAACCCCTAACACGGTTTTCACCAATTCTTGCTCGTTTGCAAGATTTTTGAACTTAAAAATTCGGGTTTTTAGGAAGGGTGTTCTTCAAAGTATTGATTTGCATCTTTTAACTTGTTCTTGACATTCTACATCATAAAGGTGTGAACTTTACTTAATTTTTAGCTTTATTCTCCTATGGTATGTGGAAATCTTCCGAAATTTTTGAACTTTTGTTTGAAGAGTAGGTTGTTTAGCATAATGTAGGATGTTATAGTTGTAAATTACATGTAAATTCTTGATTTGGTTTGGATTTGAGCATGTAACAACTATAGTGAAGTAATTACACTTGTTAATTGCATGATTGAACATGAATATGATGTTGAACTTTGTTGAAATCGTAAGAATTTGTGAATAAACAAGAAAATTTGATATGTAGATGACAACATAGGCGACTTTGGAAGTTTAAAAAGGCGATTTTGCACTCACTTGTTAATTGAAAATTCAACATCATACATTATGTTCAAATTTTAAGATTATTTTGAAGAAATTTAGGGTTTATATTGATGGTTCTTTTGTTTTGTAATTGTAGTTATGGCCGGAGGTAGGAAGAAGGCAAAAACTACGGGTCAAGGATAGTCATCCGGAGTTGGATATTCCTCCGGATTACTACCGAGAAAATGGGAGCAACTAAGCTCTATAGAAGAAGGTGATGCAAGGTTATATAGGCAAGATTGGGCATGGGAGAAGTTCCGAGATAGTCGAAGCGCTAGGGTTTGGGATGCAGACAAAACAAAGCTCTCTCGACATTCCAAGATAAGAAGTTGGAAGTTAAATTGTGGAAGTGGAAAATGGTTAATGGCGTGTCTACTGCAGTGCCGGATAGGGTTGTGTGTGAAAGGGCGGTCAATGTTGAGGAGTTTAGAAAAATTGGTATTGTTCAAATGTTTGAGCGTCTTAGCTGGGAAAGAGTTCTGGATTGGTGCGAAGACAACACCTCCCGGGTTTATTTGTCGGAGGTATGCGAGTAGCTGGCGTCGTTGAGGTTTGGAAACAAGGATGGTACCCTGGACCAGTGGAGATTGGTTGGTACTACAAGCCGAGGGGAGATGACAATGTCGTTTGAAACAACCAATTGCATTGAACGATTCGACTCCCTGGGGGTGCAAGCGTATGATTATCCAACTATCGAACATTTCTTGGATAACCATGCAAACGACAATGATCCGGATGGTATGACTGAGGCTATATTACCATACAATGACGGGGGAGTGGCTGCAATGAGCCACCTGACGGTTGAAGGGAAAATTCTTCAAGGAATTTCCCTAGAAAATATTATGGTTCGGTTTGGTGATAGGGGGAGTGAGAGCGTGTGATTGTAGAGTTCTTCGTGCCTTGATGTATGGGACACCGACGTTGTCATGAAGGCACATTATTATGATGAACACATGGATCATTCGGGAGTCATTCCACAAGAGGATGATTCCATATGTGCGCCTCATCAGTGCCATGATCCTCCAACAAAACTGTCTTCCCCCAGAATCGCTTTGGGTGTCTAAGCCTTCGGAAGAGTTCAACTTAGCAACAATAAAGAAAAATTAGAAGATCCATGTGAAACTTTCTGGAAGCAAGTATTCGGTGACCGACGCATTGGGTCACAAGTATGAATTTGACCCAGATGCATAACAAGGGGCTGAGGAAGATGTGGAGATGGTTGATGAGGAAGATGAGACTGAGCCTGCTGGTCCACGGGGACCGAAGCAGAGGTACATGCGGCCACACCGAGTATTGAATGCAGATGTGGCAAGTTTTGTGAATTTTAGACGGGTACCCTCGTACCGGGACTTCAACCGAGGTCAACAGGCGGTGTTTGATAACATCTCTGCGGGTATAGGAGAGGGTAGAGAGTATGATAAGAGAAGGCAGAACTGGAAGGAAACACACGGAGCCCAGATGCAGGAATAGTGGGCCCTCCAAGCGGCCCATCAGGAAAGGATGGACAAGTACATGGAAGAGCAGCAAATGTTCCAAGCTCTGCAAAGATCGCAGATGGAACATTTGGTACAAATGCAGGAGGAAGAGACGGCCCGAAGACGGGCATGGGAGGAAAATGAGGAGAAACAAAGAAACGAGCAAAATGCATTGGAAGCTCGCCGATGGAGTGCTCTATACGTCTCTACTGAAACGGCTATTAACAACGCCAAGGTCCTCCATGATCAGGAGCGACACCAAAGAGATTATGAAGCAGGCCTCCCATATGTAGAACACGCTGGGTGGACCGACTACTCCAACCTCCGTGTTCCACGAGGCCCATCTAATCCGTCACCCCATTGGCCCGAGGCAGTAGTGTGACAATTGTCAAATTTCTAGGTATCCGTACATAAAAAAAATAATCTTGATTAGTGCTTAATGACTGTGCTGAAATTTCAATTAACTGCATTTTGATTACTTCTATACACAAACATATGCATCATACATTGTTAAATGTCATACCAATATTGCATGAAAGCTATATTGCCTCAAATGATGCATTGAGTACAGTTAGCATAGTTATCTGATAAATCAGGAATATGCTGACGGAGTTCAGTACATAGACAGACAGTGTTTTGAGACCTAGTATGTATAGGATCGTATTCGGCCCTGTATGAGTCGATCAGAAGAATTCCTCTCCAAATCAAGAGGCAGAAACTAATGATTTGGTGCGATTTCAGCTGGATTCACTTATAATTGCTGTTATATTGATCTTGTTAACGTTTACAGACTCTGACAGCACTTCAGCAGCACTTCGTGGCTCACCGGAAGAATACACCACTAACTATCTGTTTAGGTTCGCTTGAAAGTGCCCCTTATATAGTCCAACAGGTTTCACTTATACGTTCATGTCCGTATAAGCGAACCTACGATATTGACTAATAAGCGGACCTATGAACTTGACACAAAAGCGAAACTAATACTATGACACATAAGCGAAACCTTCTCTAGCACATGTTTCTAGATTTCCGTGCCATATCTAACCTATACACACTAAGACTCGATGTAAGATGTAGTCAACAGACGCAGTGCACCAACAAACTCCCCCTCGGATGTTGACGGAGTCTTCGAGTCTTCTCGATTGTCAACCTACAGTCTTTATCAGTCTTCAATCTTCCTCTGAAGTATTTGACATTGCAAGATTCCGCAAACTCTATCTTCATCATCAACAAACTCCTCTCTTTTGGATGTTGACACGGTGTCTTCAGACTCCCCCTCTCAATCTGCTGGGATCGTAGTCTGGAATTCACAGCTTCAAGATTCATACCAAGATCGTTACCTGGCTCTATTTCAGCACAAGATCATCACCTGTCACACATTTACCTGCACAATCTTTTCCCACACATAAGTTTCTTCAAAGATTAAATCTTTTCAACAATTTAGAAACTATGTTAAACTACAGTAATAATTTTGCATTCAGGATCTTTTCCTAACTCTTATCATTTTCACATGCACTCTCCCAAACCTGTTCTTCAAGTTTAGCACTTAGAATTTCGAACATCAACTTTCCAATACCTGTTGTCGAAAATCTTTTTGTATTTTTTAAATTTTATGCTAAAACACACTAAAATCTTTTTGGTTTTTCTGAAAGATAGTAACTAACACCACTTGTAGAAACACAAAACAATGTAGAAATGAAATATTTACAGACAATATTTTTTGTGAGTTTGTGCAAGAGGATCATATCAGTTTAAGACATATCAACAACACCGTTAAGCTAGATTACATTATAAGCTCTAAACAATTTGCCTAGATTGTCAGTATGTTTGTCCTCTTAAACTTTCACACAGATTTCAACTGTTTTCGAGATACGCAATTAGTGTCTTAGATACATAAACTTATCCGTGTGTCCCACTACTTGAATATACTCCCGTATCCAGATCCCAATATTCAGTCTTACAGGTGAGTATACCACAGATGATATCTATAAAGGGGTTATGTGCGAGGGCCGTGAGAGCTCAGGTCGATACTTCCGTATACGCAGAGAGATGACGGCTTCGACTTTTGGTGTGTCCCCTTTAGAGGATCTTTTGATTACAACAGCAACGACTATCAATTTTATTGTTTCATCAGCTTGCTGAGGGCGAGCTTATATTTCAAAGCTTTTTGCAGAAAGCATTATCCGGGGACTAGGTCAGTATTTCCATACAGCAGAAGTCTCGGGATAATACCCCAGATATCACTTAGTAAAAAGACCTACTATTTCAGAATAAGGGATCTTTCAAACAAGATTTCAGGGGTTATCTATATATCCAAGCAGTTTTGTTAACCCACAGAATAAGCAAGTTTGAAATTTAGGTTTATATCTTTTTACAGTTTACTAAATGTGCGAAAACCTACTGACCCATCCACAGTAAAATTATTTATCACCTTTTTAATCATTTCAAATCTTTAGCGTGCTGTGATAGACCACTGATGTACTATTATTTCCTCTTTTATGCAACAAAAACTCATTTTTCTGTTTTATCATGTTTTTGGCTTTTTCAAATTTTCTGATATTTTTAGATTTTCTAAAATTTCTTACTCCCCCTAAAATTCAAATACATCTAATGAAAATTGAAAACAAACTGTACAAAACATGACAACCGATATTAAATCGCTTCAATTCTCCATCCGCTTGGCTAAAACAATCAGAACTCCCCCTCACAACAAACTATTTTCCCATAATGATTTCAAAACACTCAAGTTTGTTTCAATCAAAATGGTTTTTCCGGAAAAAAAGTTTGATGGATTTTACCACCTGTAGATTTGTCAATTAACAAATTCGAGGATGTGGTTCATCAAATTATCTTTCAACCATTTGTAGGAAAAATTCAAGTACAAATTAATATCCTTGATTTATCATATGCAGATATGCACAAACAAATCTTCAAACCTGTTTTTCAACCAATTACCATCTGTTGGTTGAATTCTCAAGGTGCCGATTCCTACTCCTCGCTTACAAACCTGGGAGTTCCGGCAAGTCCTGCAAAAACTTCTCAAACACATTATACAAACATGATAAAGAATGATGCCGATTCCTGATCCACAATTACCAACTTGGGATCTCCGGCAAGTCAGGTTTTTATTCTTTGAAAAATATATCCACCCAAGCCTGACCTTCCTTGGGTGTAACAATCTCATCATCTTTTCTTTCAACAGACTTGTGAATCCCTCTTTTGACAGCATAAAATTCTTTAACACCTTTGGCCTTACCATTGACCATTTTGCCAAAAATGTGTTTCATATTTCCGTTGAAAGTCTTTTCAATATCAAATTTTTTCTTGTCAGAATAAAATTGATTTGAAATTTTAACTTTTCCAGCTTTCTTCATAAAATTTTCAGCACGCAACGGTGGAAAAATTTCATCGTTCATAGTTGGAACTTTTCTTTCAACCTCTTTCTCAACACGTGGCTCCTCTGATTTTGTGGAATCAGATTCATCACCAGAATTATTACCTGAACCTTTCACAACCCATTTTTGATTTTTTACATTTTCTTTTCTTCTTGAAGCACTCTTTGAACATTCTCCTTTTTCAAAAATTGAATTTTCAAATCCAGTATACTTCCGGGTTGACAGTTCAGTCTTCTCGACAACCTTTTCTTTCATTTTACCAGAGACTTCCTGTTTTTGCTTGAATGTCTTTCGACAATTCTTCGCAACATGACCAACCGTTTTACACTGAAAACAGGTTCTCTTTTCAATCCTCTTTGGAACTTCATTCTTCTTCAGTTCTTCTTGCTTCTTGGCAAGGAATTCCTGATTTGTCTGCTTTCTAAATGATTGTTCTTTCTCAGCTTCTGTATTTTTTCCTGAAACAAACATAGTTTTTGGTTTATACATTTTTTCATTTTTATAGTTTTTCGGTGGTACAAAACCTAATCCTTTCTTTTTGAAATTACGATCATGGTTTTGGTTTTTTTGGAAACTATAACCACAATTGTAACCCATTTTCTTGTTAATTCTTTGTTGATCTCTTGAAGTATATTGTTTAGGTTTTCCGATAAGACTTAAATCTTTTATTTCAGAAATATTAATTTCTGTTATTTTGAAAACCTTTTGAATCATTTCAAGTTTGACACTTCTTATTGGAAAAGCATCATCAGAATATAATTTGTCAGAATCTTTCAAAGTATATGCTACTTTGAATGATTCATCATTCAAATTAGATTTTGATAGCAGAAATTGTTTGTCATAAACCCGTTTGTCCTTTTTGATTGTAGGCTTTGACGCATCGGACTCAGACTTTGACAACGGTTTGGACTCCATGTTTGACTCCTCACTGTCATCTTTATCTAACACCTGATCGACCACACTTTTTATCAACTTTGATTCATGATCAGTGTCGGATGACGTGTATGTGACATCAATATTTTCTGGCAAGTTATTCGATGGCCCAGACTCCCATTCTAAGTTTATTGCTTTTTCGACTCTCTCGGAATTTGGATTTCGAGGTGAATATCCATTTTCGACCGGGGGCGGACATCTATTGTAGACCACACTTGATTTCTTACCAGAAGTCTTCACTTTTTCTTCGTCTTTTCTCACAGATTTCTTTTCTTCGGACGTCTTCTTTTCTCCAAACGTCTTCAAATTCTCCACAACCGGATAAATCCTGTCAACAACAAAAGTAGAAGATGAGTAACTTACTAATAATTTTTTAACTTTCTCAGTTTCTATCTTTTGTGTTGCTAACTCCAACTCCAGATCAGCACATTTCTTTATATGAAAATTTGCATCATCAAGCTGTCTCAGGTACGCTATCTTCAATGTATTCATTGCCACAGCTTGTTCACCACTCGAATCAGTATACTTGTTGATTTCTCTGTTCATTGTATCATAGGATTCTTTCAATATGTTTATATTATGCAACAACTCATTGTTCTGCTTGATTAAAGAATCACAATTCATGCACTTTTCAGGAACTTTGACAGTTTCAGCATCAACTTTTACTTCAAATTCAGGAACCTCTTTGACTGTTATGTTTGATCGTAAAAATTCAGCTCTTCTCTTTTTCTCAGCTTCAGCTTCTGCCTTTAATCTCTCTTCTTCTTCTTCCTCTTCTTCAAGTTTTTTTCGTCTTGCTTCAGCAGCTTCTATGACTTTTCTGCTTCTTTCTGCACATTTCAAATCATAGGCATTAGCAATGGAAGCATTAACATTGAAAAGGTTGTTGGACATCTCTTTGGCCATAAATTCTTGATCCGGGCAAAAATTGTCCCAACTGAAACCTTCAGCCAACTTTTCATCATCTTGCTCTGCCAAACATACTTTGCTGTTTGTTGGAATGTATTTATCCCATGAAAAATTTTCATATTTGCTTAGACATGCTCTTTTTGAACTATCAATTACATCTCTCCCGTGAGCAGTTTGTGCCTGATGCTGTGCCGGTGACGTGACTTGATGATAAATCGCCTTTTTGTGATAATCGTTGTTTCCAAAAGGATTTTGGGCTCCAGTAGCTTCACGGTTTTTGCACTCCCTTTTGAAATGCCCCTTTTCCCTGCAACGAAAACACGTAACTTTAGATTTATCAAAGCCTAAAGTTGAAACATTTGCATCACGAAAATCATCTCGGCCTGTAATTTGTTTAAACTTTTCAGCTCTTCGCATCACACTTGCCATACACCATTTTATGTCCATTAATTCCATTTCTTCAGCATCAGTTTGATCGTAATCTTCTTTTGTGAGCATTGGATTACCGATCTTTCCGGCTACAAAACTACTATAAGATTCTAACACCATTCCCAACAAAGACATTTGATTTTTAGCAATTTCTTCAGTGTAACCTTGATCATTTTCAATACTAAGAACAATATTGCACTGAAGTTTTCTTCCATTCTTTGTTACAGAAATATTTGGATCGAATGATGAAAATCTTGTGCTGCTTGATCCTTGGGAAGATTTCTTTTCAGCAGAATCTTTAACAGTAAAAGCAGTTTCGATTTTCGGAGAATGATTTGTTGATCCAGTAGCACCACTCTTGTAGTACAAGCTGATATCCTGTTCTCCATTGTAATTCTTCATCCTGGCGATCTTCCTCTGCTCCATCTCTTGAGCTTCCAGGTGTTTGATGAAATCTCCTAGTGTCATATTCTTATAATCTTTTCTGTTGGATCTCAGCATCATCAGAAATGTTCCTCATGTTTCATGTGGTAGCACATCTGCAAGTTTTTCAATCAATTCATCAGTATCTTTCTTAATTCCAAGTTTTGTCATATTTCTCACCAAGTTACAATATCTATCAATTATCTGCTTGGTGTTTTCAGTTTTCAAACCACGGAATAAATCGAATTCTTTCTTCATGAGAGACATCTTATTTTTGAGCATATCATCACTTCCAACAAATTTTGCTTCCAATTCTATCCAGATTGAATAAGCAGTTCCATCATGTTAAAGCAATATCAAGATATATTCTTTTATCACTTGCTGAAGCAGACTCACCATCAATTTCTCATCTCGATATTTCTTTTTATCTTCCGTACTCATTTCTCGAATTGTTAATTGCACACCATTTGTCGTGGGTCTAACATATGGCTCTTCAGTGTGTTCCCACGCATCTAGGTGATAAGCCTCGACCCAGTTTCCAAATCGTTCAGACCACATGTTATAATCATCAATGTCCATGAGTTTAGGCGGTTTCTGAGACGTTCCTGTTTCATTATCAATCAAAGCATTCTGAGTAATTGAGATTGGGCTAGCAAAGGCGTTATAGAATTCATTGTCCATTTGTCAAGGTTCAAAGTTCACAAAATTTCCAAATTTAGGCAATATGTTCTTTTAAGCGAAACACTAGCTGTCACTATAAGCGAATCTACTGCTTGTTCCTTGGAGCGGAACCTTTGTTTGAACAGATGAGCGGAACCAAGTTTAACCAAATAAGCGGAACTCCAAATTGTCACACAAGAGGAACTACAATTTGTCTGTTCAAGCGGATCTACTTGATGTCTGTTCAAGCGGATCTCTTGATGTCTGTTCAAGCGGATCTCTTGATGTCTGTTCAAGCGGATCTCTTGAGTGGAACTACAAATAAGTGTCTTTGGAGCGGACCTGTGATGAACACAAAAGCAGAATTACTGATGCATTTTGGAGCGGAACTATCAACTTAGGTGACACTAAAGCGAAACTAACTGTTCCTTGGAGCGAAACTACACTGTCACTGAAGCGAAACTACTGACATTTTCGTCCACAAAAGCGAAACTACCCTGTTCCTTCAAGCGAACCTATCTGCTGATGTCACTTTTTGAACGTGCACGAATAAGCGAAACCCTAAAAATCCTACTTTCTAGGTTGATTTTAAATCTGAAACTTTCAAGGGTTTATTAATACATGATTCCGAGTGCAATGTGTGAAATTGAGCTGATTTTACCGTAAAAGAATTTTAGAATATTGAAGAAAGTGTAGAAAAACAGATGAAATGCAGCTGAAATGGCAAGAACTCCTCCTCCTGAGCTCTAATACCACTTGTAGGATCGTATTCGGCCCTGTATGAGTCGATCAGAAGAATTCCTATCCAAATCAAGAGGCGGAAACTAATGATTTGGTGCGATTTCAGCCGGATTCACTTATAATTGCTGTTATATTGATCTTGTTAACGTTTACAGACTCTGACAGCACTTCGTTGCTCACCGGAAGAATACACCACTAACTATCTGTTTAGGTTCGCTTGAAAGTGCCCCTTATATAGTCCAACAGGTTTCGCTTATACGTTCATGTCCGTATAAGCGAACCTACAATATTGACTAATAAGCGGACCTATGACCTTGACACAAAAGCGAAACTAATACTATGACACATAAGCGAAACCTTCTCTAATACACGTTTCTAGATTTCCGTGCCATCACTAACCTATACACACTAAGACTCGATGTAAGACGTAGCCGACAGACGTAGTGCACCAACAGTATGGGCCGGAGACTAAGTACTACACTAGTATAGAGTGTAGGGAAGTAAGGACCACAAAACTGCCTTTCTAAGTAATAGTTTAACTACCGGAAAGTGCCTAAAACTCACATAAGGTGCTGAATTCAGCAAAAATCAGCATTTAAACACATTAATATTATGCAGAAATATGGTAAAATGGTCCTGAATGCTTTCCTAAGTGCCGGGAATTAAAAGTGTCACAAAAGGGTACATAAAGAACACTAAACTTCAAGTTTAGCACTTTAACAAACCAGTATCCAACCAAACAACCGGACACTACCCGAAACATCAAATTTACACTAGAAGCATTGTTTTAATATTTCCAAGCTAGTTATGGTTCCCGAACATCATATCACCCTACACAAAATATCTAGTAACTAACACGTATGATCAACACTTGGATTTGAACTAGATGGTAACTTAATGGTTAAAACCTATGCTAAGACCCCCCCCACCTATCTTACGGCCCAAGCATGGCCCCACCATCAAGATTTTATGTGATTTAAATAATAGATCTTGTCTCTTGATTTAGAATACATTACACATTGGATGATCACTTGAAATGGATATAAGTATAACCCTTAAGCACTTAAGCTCATTTTACACACACTAAAACACACACAAGCACTCCATCTCTCCCTCTCTTCTCCCCTCTCGGCCGAACACAAGCACAACCACCACCATCATCATCCAACTTCATTCATCCATTTTCCATACATACAAAGGTGTTAAAAGGTGTATAAGGAAGCTTGGTGGCTTTGGAGCTTGAAGGACCTCTTTTGCTTGCTTTTATCCACTCACTTTCTTCACTTGATTCATCCCTAGCCTTGAGCTAGTGGTAAGATCCTTAAACACTCCATTTTCCTTCTATTTTAGTAGGTTAAAAGATGTTACAAGTAACTAATCTTGAAGAACACTAAAGATCATGAGAAGTAAAGATGAACATAAGCTTAAAATGTGAAGTAATCTTGATGAATATAAGTTGTTATGTTTGTTGATCTTTGATTGTTTGTAGAGATGATGTTAATCATCATAAGGTCTTGCAAAATCATGATTAAAAACATAGTTTAGCAAGATGTGAGTATAGAACTTGTTGTAGGATGATGAATCATCCACACTTAAAGCATGAACTTGAAGAAAATTATGTTTTCTTGAAAAACCATGATTAAAGTAAGATGTTGATCATATGGATCTAAATATTTATAAATGGTATATCAAAGAAACCAAGTTAAAAACATGAGTTGCATATAATCTTGGTTCTTACATAAACAAGACTTGTTTTTAGAGATTAACCAAGTGTAGAAACACTTGTGTAACAAGAGAATTTCATAAAGAAACCTTTTTGTAAAACATGATTACAAGTTGTAAACATCTAAGTCTTTCAAGAATGATGTTTTTAAATAAACAACCCCACTTTAAAGGGTAACTAAACTCACTAAACACAATACCAAGTTACTACAAATTTTCATAAACTTTCAAGTTCATAAAGTGGTAGATTAAGCATGATTTTGGCAAAATTGGTAAGTATAAGTTGTTTAGAGTTGATTGTAAATTGATTGCGATGATTTTACAAAAGAAAATGATATGCTTGAAAGCATGGAAACCTCCATTTTAGGGGAAACTATGGCAAAATTTTCTAAAAAATATTAATACTTAGAAAAATATTTTAAAACAAATACTTACAAGTGTCTTTTAACCATGAGTTTTCCACATAAACTTGCCATAAATTTTGTTACAAAAATATAAGTATTGGAGGTTGAGTTTTATAAACAAAAGTGGCTAAATATATATATATATATATATATATATATATATATATATATATATATATATATGTATATATATATATATATATATATATATATATATATATATATATATATATATATATATATATATATATATATATATATATAATAAAGACACAATGTGCGTGATTATTTGTATACTTTGTGTATTAGTTATATTATTTTAGGGCATGAAGTAATGTAACTCATTAAAACACCAAGAATTTATAATCCAAAATATTACCAAAATCCCAAGGAATAAATATACAAGTTACACACTAAATATTGGCAAAACCGAACAAGAAATGTAACTTACAAAATATTCCGAAAAATATGTTCACAAAATATATTTTGGTAAATAATATTTTGGATACAAAGGGATGAAAATGTGATTTTCACAATCACTTCAAGAGTATATCATATCTTGACAATGGAAAAATATAGTATTTTTGATAAGTATAAAAATATATATTTTCCTTGGAAACAATAGAAGATATATTATTTTTGGGAAAAATAAATATTTTCTTGAGTAAACTTGAAATACATTATTTTTGGATAAAAATAAGTTTATAAATACTTTCTAAGTTAGACTTGAAAATATATTATTTTGGAACTACAAAAATTTTTGTCAAAAGAAAAGTTATCGATAATTTTTCTTAGTAATACTTCTTAAATATATATTTTGGAAATATATATGTCGGTGGACTTTTGTTAGAAATAATATTCCGGAAAGTTTAATAATTAATTAAGTATGAGGATACTTAATAAATACATTAAGAATACGTATTCTCGTACGTATAAATACACATCGGAATAAGACCCCAAAATATGGAAAAAATACACATGTATAAGATACCCCCATCCTTGGGAAGGAAATACAAGTATAAATACTTGAGAAATATTATTACAAAGATATTGTTTAACAATTATTCCTAAAATTTATAAATATAATTTAAGTTAAAATATTAATTATTTTGACATTAATTATATAACTTGGAATAATATCAGAAGCGTAAAAGGAACGTAACTCAGAAACGTTAACACCAAGTCAAGGCACGGCCCGTTCGTCAAATAGACATTAGTACTTTGTAGGTAGTCGTGTTCACCGGAGAAGTTCGAGTTACGATTATTGAAGACGCAAGACTGTGAGTTTCGTGTTCCCCCTTTTCTTTAACTGTTTTCAGTTTTATAACTTCGGGGGTGAAATACATGTTGCAATTGTTTACAAACGTTATTATTTGGTATGGTCAGCTAAGGAAGGGTACACTTAGATCATGTGAGTGGTGGGCATAACGCCTAAGGCCATCAATCCTAGTTGTAGGACCAAGGGACATGAGTGATAGATCTATTTGGGTGTAGCGAGCATCGCCCATGTTGGACCAGGGTTGGCCCATGGGTAGACTATGTCTTACAGCCGGAAGCCCGGTGCAAATCTGCTAGGTTTGAGCTCCCTGCATCACGTTACACATATCAATGTCCTTGCAAACCATTGGTGATCTGTTTTTCCATGTTGCTTTCATACCGGGATTTTTAAGCGTACATACATACTGACAGTGATTTCAAAGGTTTATACATACACACAAACAAATACACGAACTCGCTCAACTTTTGTTGATGTTTTCAAAATACATGTATTTCAGGGAATTAGTAAGTGGATCTGGCGGGCGTTGGAAGTTTCATGCTGCGTTGTGAATAAAGATGTCATCCATGGTTTTGAGGTTTGGGTTGGGTGTCTTATTCCTGGATGAGACACGTCTTCCAAACGTTGGTTTTATTTAATATCTTTTGATGAGTCCTTAGTGAACTCCTAAACAATTCGTATCGGTTGTAACTTAAAATTTGACATTTATATTTAAACAATGATGTTGTGATGTTTTCAAACTTATTTAATGGATGACAAATCTATGGTTTTTTTATCATATAGTTGTTGTTATGATTAGATGCAATGGTATTAAGAAAGTTACACCATAATCACGCTTCCGCAAAAGTCAGGGTGTGATAGCTTGGTTTCAGACCTTCGATTGTAGCGAACTAGGATTCCTTCTCGAGTCTAGACTACAATCATTAGGGCTCTCACGAAAATGTTTTCACAACATTCTTTTATTGCATACACGAGACGCCCAGATCCAGGAAGACAAACATTTTTACAAACAAAAGACACGAAAGACATTTCAAAATTTATGTTCATGGTTCAGTCTGAGAGACTGGGTGGTTCAGTCTGAGAGACTGAGTAGTTCAGTTTGAGAAACTGGGAGGTTTAGTCTAAGAGACTAGGTAGTTCAGTCTGAGAGGCTGGGTGGGATAGTCTAGGAAGACTAGGATGGATACGTGAATATATTGTTATTAATTACATGCTTCTTGATAATTGTTGATATATGTGCATATGTTGTGATTGTTTTGTTACAGACACTATGTCTTCGTCTAAGAGTGGACTGTCTGACACTGTCGACCCCATGGCCATTGTTTCTGATGATGAGATTGTCCTAGAGCCAGAGATTTTTACCTCCGACACCGAGAGTGACCCAGAGATGATGTCGGATCACGACGATGATTTCCAGCCTTTTGCGCTGCCCGATTTTGGCGACGATGTACCGCATGCTGATGGTTTCCCCGGCGAGGATCCCTTTCTTATTCCTATTCCTGACCAGGGCCATCTCATCCTCGGACATCCCAATGGTGAGCATGTCATGGTTCCGATCCTCGCCCCTTTGCCTTGCGGCCTTTCCTCTCAAGGATTTGCCTTTTGATGGCTTGTCTGATGATGATGTCGATCTTTTTATTGATGGTCTCCCTGATGATGCCCAGGGTGATGGAGTTTTAGCTGAGGATGTCATTGTTGTTCCACTCGTTGAGATTCCTATTATTGAGGTTTCCTGTGATCATTCTGTTCCAGATTCTTTCGAGTCTATGTCATCCACCGCCTTGCATGCAGTGGGACTGCGACGTTACGCCCCTGATTCTGATGACGACACAGCCATGTCAGCCGCACCGATTCCCCCACATGATGTTGAGCCTGGACTTGAGCATGATTTTATTCCTGTCGATCAGCCTATTGATGCACCCGCTGATCCTGAGCCGATACCAGCTCCTGTGCCGATACCTGCACCTGAGCTTTTACCTGATCATGATCCCGTACCATTTGGCATACCTGATGTTGCATAGCTCATACCAGATCCGATTCCTGCACCAACTGACCCTGCTGATTTTCCCAGTCAGATCGACCCCCGATACGCGTTCACCAGCAATGGGTGGATAGACGATGATGATGATGTACCCCCTTTTGTTGAGCCAGTCACTCCCCCACCTACACATGCACCTATCGATGTTGCCCATTTTCACCCGATTGTGTCCGATGTTCACCGCACTGACCTGCCTATCACTTTCTTGCAGGACATTCCCGCACCCCATCCAGGGGAAGGTCCGTTTAGCCAGCAGCCTAGCCATGTTCCACACGTGTCAGCAGCTTTTTCTCACATGCCTCAGTATACACCTACTGCTCATTTTACTTCTTCACCGCCAGGCGAGCCACTTATATGGTTCCACCAAACACTATGCCAGTTTCTGATCCCTACCATCCCTCACACTTTATTGGTTACACGTCCTCTACCTTGTTCGTGTCTGTCACCTTTTGCGACTCCACCTGCTCCTCTTTTGCCCTATCCAGATTTTGATGTTCGATTTCTCACCATGGAGCAGCAGATCAGTTATCTGTTGCGTCACGTTTATGATCTTGAGGAGGAGCTCGCATATGTGCGCAGCCTGCTTTTTGTTCCTCCACATCCTACTCCACCGCCATCAGCATAGCCAGTTTTTGGTTTTATGTAGGTAGCTTGCTTAGCACCGCTATTGAGCCTAGCTTGCAAAGCCTTTTGGAGTCCAATTTTTGAGTATATGACCGTTGTAGAATGATAGACCTTTTGGACAAGGGGTGGTGTGACCCTGTAGTCCCTTTTGATGTGATACGATACATTTGTAGAACATGTAACTGTATTTGTGGTTGATGATTTATGAAAGCTCAATCGCAATATTCTCATTATATGAGCTGTTAAATTATACATTGGTAATATGAATGTGATGTTATGTGCTTACTTGCGTTGATAAATGATATTACATACACGTACTACATACTTATATACATAAGACCTGACCTATACAATCTTCTTTATAGAAGATGCCTCCTCGAAGAAACAACCAGTTGCCCACAATAGAGGCTGAACTACAAGAACGGATTTCACAAGCAATCGCATAGCATGAGGCCTTGCGCTCTGAACACAGCGGAGGTACCTAAGGAAACAACCCACCTCACGGTAATGTTTAAGTCATTTAAGACACATTAGGATACGTTTGGACATTCCATGTGCGTTTGCTAATGCTTTCTGTGAATGATGTTGCTTGTACAGGTTGTGAATGATGTTGCTTGTACAAGTTCCTTAACTACAAGCCTCTGAATTTCGACGGCACTGGAGGTGCTGTAGCTTTCGTTTGATGGGCGAAGAAAACCGATTCTGTGCTGAGAATAAGCAAGTGTGCGACGGAGCACCAGGTCACCTACATTTCTGGACTTTTCCTAGATGGAGCTCTTTCATGGTGGAACCTCCAAGTTCAGACTCTGGGAGAGGAAGCTACATATGCCATGGCTTGGGATGAGATGAAGGAGCTTACGCGCAAAAAGTACTGTTCAAGAGCTGAGATTCAGAAGTTGGAAACCGAGTTTTGGAACCTCAAGATGGATGGTCCAAAGATTGCTGAGTATGTGCAGAGATTTCATGACTTATCTCGCGTTGTTCCCTACATGGTTGATTCGGAGTTCAAGCGGATAGAGCGTTTCATTTGGGGATTGGCACCCCAAATCATGAGCATGGTGACGACATCAAAGCCTCCAACGATCACTGAGGCCATTGATTTGACACGGCTTTGATTGAAGAAGTGATTAGATTGAACAAGTTTTCAATCTCTGATGGAAAGAAAAAGGAGACTCATGTCGAGTCATCTGGAGAAAACAAGCGGAAGTTCTCCAACTTCAAGAAGGGTACTAAAGGAAACAACAGTGGTAACAAGAAAAGGGATGCAAACCCACCAGCCGAGGTCAAAACTAGTGTTGTGAGTTCTGAGAACAAAGGGAAAGGATACATGGGCACTTTGCCTAATTGTGATGTATGCCTGTTATATCATGCCGGCCCATGTAGGTATAGGAAGTGTGAAAATTGTGGAAGGAATGGTCATTCAAAAGAGACGTGCTGGGTTGGTAAGGGTCGTGGAAGTGGTGGCCAGAGAGGTAATGGTAGTGGCAGTGGAAACCGTGGTGGAAACGGTACTGGGAATAGAAACAATCAAGGAGGAAATGGTGGCAATGCGAACCATGGTGGTTTTGGAAATCAAGCTGGAAATGGACACCGCAACCACAACAACCAAGGTGGCAATGGAAACATGCAAGGATGCTTTAGCTGTGGAGATATTGGGCATTTCAAGAGAGATTGCCCGAAGAACAACCAAGCTCAGGGGAGAGTTTTTAACATTGGAGCTAGGGAAGCTTGCCAAGATCCAAACGTAGTCACGGGTACGTTCCCAATCAACAACCACTTTGCATCTATACTTTCTGATACTGGTGCCGATTATAGCTTTGTATCCCTAGAATTTAAGAATATGCTTGGGTTAATAGCTAGTAAGCTAGATATTCCATACTCGATAGAGCTAGCTAATGGAAAGCTAGTAGAGGCAAACAAAGTAAACAGAGGCTGTGTAATAGAGCTTGGAAAGCACGAGTTTACGCTTGATCTTCTGCCAGTCGAGTTGGGAAGCTTTGACGTGGTAGTTGGAATGGATTGGTTGTCAAGTAACCGAGCTGAGATCGTATGCCACGAGAAGATCATTCGCATTCCGATGGCGAATGGAGAGACGATTGTAGTGCATGGAGAGAAGCATGATATGCCTCTAAGGATTATCAGTTGTTTGAAGGCCCGAAGATGTTTGCAGAAAGGATGTGTTGCCTTCTTGGCGCACGTCATGGACAAGGAAGCCACTGAGCCAAAGCTGGAAGATATCCCAGTTGTAAGGGAATATCCTGAAGTTTTCCCCGAAGACTTGCCAGGATTGCCGCCACAACGACAAGTCGAATTCCATATTGACTTGGTTCCAGGCGCTGCGCCTGTAGCCAAGGCACCTTATCGACTTGCGCCTTCCGAGATGCAAGAGTTGTCGACGCAACTTCAAGAGCTTTTGGATAAGGGATTTATCAGACCAACTTGGGGAGCTCCAGTGCTGTTTGTCAAGAAGAAGGATGGTAGTTTTTGTATGTGCATTGACTACCGTGAGCTAAACAAGTTAACCATCAAGAATCGGTATCCCTTACCGAGGATTGATGATCTCTTCGATCAACTTCAGGGTTCGAGTTATTACTCCAAGATTGATCTTCGTTCAGGTTATCAGCAGCTGCGAATTCAAGAAAAGAGTATACCAAAGACTGCCTTCAGGACTCGTTATGGACACTACAAGTTTCTGGTAATGCCGTTTGGGTTGACAAACGCGCCGGCAGTATTTATGGATTTGATGAATAGGGTCTGCAAGCCATATCTCGATAAATTCGTGATTGTGTTTATCGACGATATTTTGATTTATTCAAGAACGAAGGTAGAGCATGAGCAATACCTTAGAGCTATCCTAGAGCTGCTCAAGAAAGAGAAATTATACGCAAAGTTCTCAAAGTGCGAGTTCTGGTTGCGTGAGGTTCAGTTCTTTGGTCACGTGGTAAATAGGGATGGAATCCATGTAGATCCCACCAAGATCGAGGCGATTAAGAATTGGGAAACTCCGAAGACGCCAACAGAGATCCGTCAGTTCCTAGGTGTAGCTGGTTATTATCACAGATTCATTGAGGATTTTTCGAAAATGGCTCAATCATTGACCTCCCTTACTCAAAAGGATAGAAAGTACGAATAGGGAGATAAACAAAAAGAAGCTTTTCAGTTGCTGAAGAACAAGCTTTGCGATGCACCTATTTTATCCCTACCCGAAGGCACCGATGACTTCGTGGTGTACTGTGACGCCTCGCGTCAGGGATTAGGTTGTGTGCTGATGCAATGACAGAAGGTTATCGCTTATGCGTCGCGCCAGTTGAAGGTTCATGAGAAGAATTGCACCACGCATGACTTGGAGTTAGGCGCAGTGGTGTTTGCATTGAAGATTTGGTGACATTATTTGTATGGCACCCGATGCACGATCTTTACTGATCACAAGAGCTTACAACATATATTCGATCAGAAAGAGCTTAACAAGAGACAGCGCCGATGGGTGGAGCTGTTAAACGATTATGATTGTGAAATCAAATATCATCCAGGAAAGGTGAATGTCGTAGCAGACGCCTTAAGTAAGAAAGAGAGGATTAAGCCCATAAGGGTTAGGGCTTTGGAGATGATTATACAGGCAGATCTCTCGTTGCGCATCCGTGCTGCATAGGGAGAAGCTCTTAAGAAGGAGAATCTTGTGGATGAATATCTTTGTGGGATGGAGAAACAGTTGGTACCCAATGAGGAAGGAACATTATGTTTCATGGGAAGAATTTGGGTTCCCCTCTTTGGTGGTCTTAGAGACGTGATTTTTGATGAAGCACATAAATCAAGGTACTCGATCCACCCAGGGTCGGACAAGATGTACCAGGATTTGAAGGATTTCTACTGGTGGCCGAGATTAAAAGGTGATATTGCAACATATGTTGGAAAGTGCTTAACCTGTGCCAAAGTACAGGCCGAATATCAGAAGCCTTCAGGTTTTCTGCAGCAACCTGAAATACCCATGTGGAAATGGGAGCAGATATCAATGGATTTTATAACAAAGTTACCAAAGACACCCAGAGGTCATGACACGATTTGGGTAATCATAGACCGTCTAACAAAATCAGCGCACTTTCTGCCGATCAGGGAAAAGGATAACACTGGTAAGCTAGCTGAGCTGTACCTAAGGGAGATAGTAGCACGTCATGGAGTGCCTATCTCGATTATTTCTGACAGAGACGGAAGACTTATGTCAAGGATTTGGCAATCTTTCCAGGAAGTGTTTGGTTCTCAATTGAAGTTGAGCACTGCTTTTCATCCGCAGAATGATGGTCAGAACGAGAGAACGATTCAAACGCTTGAAGACATGCTGCGAGCTTGTGTAATGGACTAGGGTGGCAGTTGGGACACTCACCTACCTTTAGTTGAATTCTCCTATAACAACAGCTACCATACAAGCATTTAAGCTGCACCGTTTGAGGCTTTTTATGGATGTAAGTGTCGATTGTCGTTTTGCTGGGTAGATGCGGGTGATAGACAGCTAGTTGGTTTCGAGTTGGTTCAAGAAACGACAGATAAGATCATACAGATCCGAGAGCGCATTAAGGCGGCTCATGATCGACAAAAGAGCTATGCGGACCAAAGAAGGAATTCTTTGGAATTTGAAGTGGGAGATATGCTTCTGTTGAAAGTCTCACCATGGAAAGGTGTGGCACGCTTCGGGAAGCGTGGAAAGTTAAACCCACGATTCATTGGACCGTTCAAAATCCTGAAAAGGATTGGGCTTGTAGCTTATAAGTTGGACCTACCTGCGGAACTGAATGGTGTTCATGATACATTACATGTATCTAATTTGAAGAAGAGTCTAACACAGGAAACGGTGGTTATTCCGGCTGATGAAGTTCACATTGACGACACACTCCATTTTACAGAAGAAACCGTTGAGGTTACGGATTGGAAAGTTAACAAAACTCGGAGGAGTAGCGTTAAGCTTGTTAAGGTTAGATGGAACGCACGTCACGGCCCAGAGTTTACTTGGGAGCGTGAGGACCGCATGAAAGCAAAATACCCGCATTTATTCCCTAACACCCCTGCAGCTAGTAGTAGAGCTTAAAATTTCGAGGACGAAATTTTCTTAACAGGGGGAGAATGTGACAATTGTCAAATTTCCAGGAATTCGTACAATTAATTAATCTTGATTAGTGCTTAATGACTGTGCTGAAATTTCAATTAACTGCATTTTGATTACTGCCAAACACAAACATATGCATCATACAATGTTAAATGTCATACCAATATTGCATGAAAGCTATATTGCCTCAAATGATGCATTGAGTACAGTTAGCCCAGTTATCTGATAAATCAGGAATATGCTGACGGAGTTCAGTACATAGACAGACAGTGTTTTGAGACCCAGTATGGGCCGGAGACTAAGTACTACACTAGTATAGAGTGTAGGGAAGTAAGGACCACAAAACTGCCTTTCTAAGTAATAGTTTAAGTGCCGGAAAGTGCCTAAAACTCACATAAGGTGCTGAATTCAACAAAAATCAGCATTTAAACACATTAATATTATGCAGTTAAATGGTAAAATGGTCCTGAATGCTTTCCTAAGTGTCGGGAATTAAAAGTGTAGGTCCCCTTGATGTGTATGGATCTTCACAGAATCGTCTTTCCAATCAAGAGTGCGGAATCCTCTTGATCAGAATAAGCAGAAAACGTGTAGGAACAGAAATCAGCAATCACTTTCAAACCGGGTTTTCTATTGATTATCAATCTCACGAATTACAATCAATCCAAAACCCTAACAAACTGAATTTCGTCCAAACCCTAAAGCTCTCATGAAATTCTATCTCTCACAACTGTTTTGGCTGATTAACTGATCAACCTAAACCCTAAAGCCTAACCTTGTTTATATAACACAAGGTTTACTATTTGGGCTAGGGTTTGCAACATGGGCAAGCCCAATTCGTTTCCCCTTGACCCAAATGGGTTAAGTTTAGCCCAAACTCTATAATCTCACTATTACAAAGCTAAACCCGCTAACTGTTTATCGTTTAACTAATTACAAGATATCCAAAGACCAAATCTAAGTTGTTGTCACAAATATGCACCAACAAACTCCCCCTTGACAATAGCTTCATAAAAACTTTGTCTTGAGTCAAAACTTTGTCTTCAGTCTTCTTGCAAACTTCAAGTAATCTTGCACTGTCTTTGGTCTTTGGATAGCTTCAGCTTCAATAGCCTCTGTCAGCAACAGAAATGACTCCCCCTAAGCTGATGCATCCAATCACCAAATCATCAACACGTTAGCACTTGAGTAAACTCCAGTTTAGCATTTGCACAGCAATCTTCAAACTCTTCAATCTTTGTCTGCAATATAGAAACGAGGTTCTACCATGCATCCAATCAAACTCTCATCTTCACACTTCACAGCAACTTCTCAGCAACTTCTCAGCAACATACCGCTTCAATCTGTGTACTATAAAACAAACATCTCGAGAAACCATAAGAATTTTTCAACAAAGTTAAATAAATTATTATTTTTCAAGAGACAGTTAAACTGTATCACAGATTAAGCTTTTTCAACTTATCACCAACACGCAAAACTTTTTATCCAACACAAAAGAACCTGCCTGATTGAAAATTTGGAACTCACTTTCTAACATCGTCTCCCCCTATCAGTAACAATTCCTACAAGAATAACAGTTACCCGTACGTTAAGAATTTTAAACAGAAAAAGACACTAGTTTTGGATTTTTATATTTTCTGAAAGCAAGTAAATACAAAAGCAATAAACACTCTATTTTTGTGAGAATCACTGGTAAGAAGATCATATCAGCACAATCAAACTGTTTTACACTATTAGATAATTCTTTATTTAATTTTTCATGAAAAACAGTTCAAGACGATTACCAGTATGTTTGTCCTCTTAAACAAAATGCATGAACATTTCAAGTACCATTACAATATGATACGTTAAGGTAATTTTATTTACTAAAACACGAGCGTGTCCCACTTCAGGATATACCCCCGCGATCAAGGTATGCACAAAGATTCATCGTAGTAGGTGAGTATACTGATGTCATCCTTTAAGATATCATGACGGTGTCTAGATCTGCATATAATATGTGTTATCATGTTTTGATTGCTTAACTATGAACACCCAAATAAATACTAATCAAATCCTGGAAATATAAACAACACACTCTATCATGCAAGTATCTTCCCTACCACATATTTCACAAGTCCAATCCAGATTTCTGAAATCTTAAATGGGAATACGTTGAGAAGAGAACATAATAGATCTTTAGTAGAGATGGTATAATATACAGATCAAATGAGATTTTCTCAGTTTGATATAGGTTTCTTGGGTTTCTTTTGGGCACTTGAGGGCCTCTTTCGGGTGTATTAGATCTATAGCGCGACAACGTACAGCTAGGTCAGCATGTATCTGGATGCAGCAGAAGCTGTCGTTGCCTAGCACCTCCAGGTCAGCATATATCTGGATGGAGCAGAGGAGGTACACGACTTTTTTCAGAGAAGATTTCAGAATCAGATCAAAATTGTGTGTATCGGGACACATACAGACATTCAAATAGAAATGAGCTAATTCCAAGTGACTTTCTTTCCTGAGGTCATGTACAATTTTAGTTCTAAACAGATAGACATCCAAGATATCCCAGATGAAATAACAGTATAAAGACCCAAAACTTTAGATTTTGGCAATCTATCAACGCAAGAATTAAGGTCATTAAACCATACACCACTATTGTGTTCCCCACTCATATTCAGTTCATTGAAGTTTATATCACATTGGTAAGTTGATTATTTCATGCTTTTTGCCTACTGGTACATCATATGTTGAAGCTGCTATCACACTTAAGCAATTTTGGTTCAATTTCAGTGTGACAGTCTAACTTGCCGATGTACTATCATTTCTTCTTTTTCACACAGTGATAACTCTTTTTTTTATTTTTCTATTTTTTTTATGTTTTTGATTTTTCAATTTTTTTTTGATGTTTTTGATTTTTTATGAAAAGCAGTAAACTATTTACAAAAATTCTTATGAAAAACCAGTTATTCAGGATTCCTCATCCCGTTGAGTTCGACTAAGTGTTCAAAGCGAGCCCTGTCAAATGCTTTAGTATAAAGATCTGCCAGGTTATCTTCTGTGTCGACTCGATGTAATTCAATTAGTCTCTTTTCAGCACAATCCCGTATAAAATGATGACGCATGTCAATATGTTTTGTGCGACTATGGTTCACGGGATTATTAGTTATTGAAATAGTGGCATTATTGTCTATCATAGTAGGAGTACGAGTGAAATCCAAACCGTAATCGCGCATTTGCTGTTGTATCCAGAGAACCTGAGAGCAGCAGCTTCCAGCAGCAATATATTCAGCTTCACACGTAGAGGTAGACACACAAGATTGCTTCTTGCATTGCCAAGACACAATCCTGCCTCCTAGGAACTGACAACCACCTGTTGTAGACTTTCTGTTCGACTTGCATCCTCCAAAGTCTGAGTCAGTGTAAGCAACAAACGTCAAATCACTATCGGCTGGATACCACAACCCAAGTTTAGATTCCCCTTCAAGTAACGAAGAATCCGCTTCACTGCCTTCATGTGTGACTCTTTTGGATTTGCCTGATATCTGGCACACAAGCATACGACAAACATGATGTCGGGTCTTGAAGCAGTCAAGTACATTAGAGAACCAATCATTGCCCTGTATTGAGTAGGATCAACATCTTCAGTACTTTCATGATCTGGGCCGAGATTGTGATTTTCACATATGGGTGTGTTGGAAGTAGAGCAATCATTCATTTTGAACCGACTCAAAATGTCATACACATACTTTGTTTGATGAATAAACATCCCATCCTCCTTCTGTTCAACTTCTAATCTCAGAAAGTAAGACAGCTCACCCATAGCACTCATTTTGAACTTGCTCTTCATCACCTGCTCGAACTCTTTACACATGCTTTCATCAGATGACCCAAAGATGATGTCATCCACGTACACCTGTACCAGCAGAAAATCTTCCTTCTTCCTCTTGATGAATAGTGTACTGTCAATCTGACCTCTTCAAAACCATTCTTGATCAGATGTGTAGACAGTGTCTCGTACCACGCCCTGGGAGCTTGATGTAACCCATACAAAGCCTTATCAAGTTTGTACACTCGATCTGGATAATCTGGATCAACGAACCCATCTGGTTGTGAGACATACACCACTTCTTGGACTTTCCCGTAAAGAAACGCACTCTTCACGTCTAGTTGGTAATCTTTGAAGCCCTTGAAAGTTGCGAAAGCCAGAAACAAACGAATTGCCTCCAACCTTGCCACTGGTGCAAACACTTCATTGTAATCTATCCCTTCTTGCTGATTGAAACCTTTGACCACCAATCGAGCCTTGTTTCGCGTGACTATACCTCTTTCATCCTTCTTGCACCTAAACACCCATTTAGTGCCAATCTCTCTTTCACCTTTAGGAAGATCAACCAACTCCCAAACCTTCAACTTCGCAAACTGGGCCAATTCCTCTTGCATAGCTTCAACCCATGAATTGTCTTTAAGAGCCATATGAATGTTCTTCGGCTCCTCTTGGGAAATAAAGCAACTGTACAAGCACTCGTTCACAATCCCAGTCTTCTCAATCGACACAAATAAACCAGTATTCGCTGCTATGCTTCTTCTCGTCTGAACACCTGCAGTAGGGTCTCCAAGTATCATGTCAACTGGATGATCTCTATTTGCTCGTGTAGTAGCAACCGCATCGACTACTAGATTGTCACCCAGGTTTGATCCAACCTCCCCCTGAATGTTCTGATTTGCAAACGGATTAATGAAGTCGTCCCCCTGATTGGGTTCAGGTTCACTATCGCTTGAATCAGTATCAACAGCATCTTGGGAAGTTTCCGGAGCATCTGTCATATCAACATTCGATCTAGGCATGAACTCGCCTTCATCATCACCAATCACTATTTGAATCAGCTGAGACTCATCTGCATTGGAAAACTCAGGAATATTAAATGATTTAAAAACACTTTCATAATCATATAATATAGCAGGTCCACTCGTTGATTGTTGAGGTTTGTACGAAGTAATTTCAACATTAAACACAACCTCAATTTTACCAGTTTTTAGATTAAAAACCCTTTTATTCGGTGCACTAGGTATGTAACCTAGAAAGTAGCCCTCGTCAGCCACCTCACCGAATTTTTGTTTATCTTTATTACGCACAACGGTGCAGGGTAATCCAAATGGTTCAAAGCCTTTTAAGTTTGGTTTCTTGTTAAACATCAACTAATGACAAGTTTTGTTAAAACGTTTAACAGTCAAAACTTTGTTTAGGACATAGCAAGCTGTATTCACAGCTTCTCCCCAGAAGAGAACTGGTAGCTTAGAATCTGAAAGCATCGTCCTAGCGGCTTCAATCAACGTCCTGTTTTTCCTCTCAGCGACTCCATTCTGTTGAGGCGTATAAGGAGCAGAATATTGATGTTCAATTCCCTTGCGAAGACAGTAGAGATCCGGAATACGATTCTTGAACTCCGTGCCATTATCACTCCTTATCCTCTTGATCTTTGCATCATGGACGTTTTCCAATTTTGTTAAAAGATCTATCAACATCTCTGCTGTCTCATCTTTTGTACCTAAAAAGAAAACCCATGAATAACGTGAGTAATCATCAGTGACAACTAAACAATAGTACTTTCCACCTATGCTCCTCACATTCACTGGACCGAATAAATCCATGTGAAGTAATTCGTAAGGGGCATCTATGGAATTTATTGTTTTAGACTTGTGAGGTTTCTTATGTTGTTTTCCCTTTTGACATGGAAGACATTTGTCTTCCACTTGAAACCTCTGCAATGGAACCCCTTTCACTAGCTCATTTTTAACAAGATAGTTCATTTTTCGATAGTGAATATGGGCCATGCATCTGTGCCACAACATCGATTCAGCTTCAGATGCCTTTGATTAGTAAACACGCCACCACTGCAGTTGGATCCTTAGCACCCATGTCCATGACATAAGTGTCATTTCTCCTTGGTGCTCGCATCACTATCCAATCGTCCGGTATTTCCAAACCTGGTTTCAACACTAATGCTTCATTCTTGGTAAAATGGACCGAGTGACCCTTGTCGCAGACTTGTGACACGCTCATCAGATTCTTCAAACTTTGTCCAGTGTGATCTTCCCATTGGTCACCTTTCCTCGTCCAGTAATTCTACCACCTTTCGCACCCGCAAAATTCACTTGTCCTCCATCATATTCTTCAAACTCAGTCAACAATCTCGCATCCCCCGTCATGTGCCTAGAGCAGCCACTATCAACATACCACAAGTTGATAATCCTCCTTAGCAGCTCCTGCACACACCAACCAAAAAATTAGTTAGATTGGGGGACCCAAGCCTTAATGGTCTTGGGTCGTCCAAATTCACCAACCACCGGAACATCCATCCAATATCCATTACTCCTAACTGGAGTCTTGGATCGTAGACCTGTTGGAATTTGATTTTGATTTCCACTAGGTCTTTGGTCCTGAGGGTTCCTATGTGTGTTTGGACTATTTGACCTTTGAAAATTTTGATTTTGATTCCAAGAAGCATTATTATTGTAATTTCTAAAGTCATTGTTATAAAAATTTTGACCACCATTATTTTGGTATCGATTTTGATATTGACCTTGACCTCTGAAATTATTTGTATTTTGATTGTTCATTCGTGGTGAACTGCTTCTAGGTCTCTCAAATCTGCCTGGTGGAGATCTAGGCTGAAATCTAGGTTGATTTCTTTGAAAACGAGGAACTTGTGGAGTTCCTTTTTCAGCCTTATCCACACCAACAGCAACTTTCTCTGGTTGCTTAGAAGCAGATTTCTTTGGAGAGTTGGACTCTCTCTCCTGCTTATCACCGCTTTTCTCTGGTGACTTCTCTCTCTTCCTCTCATTCACTTGTGCTTCATTCTTTTTGTTAGGACAACAGCTAGCTACATGTCATTTGGTGTGACATTTGAAGCACGACATCCTTTTCGAAGACTTCTTATCTGAAGCCTTTGAACTAGATTCAGGCTTTGATGATGATGCTTTAGAAGAATCTGGTTCAGTTTGCTTAGTTTCAGAATTTTCTTTGTTTTTGTTTTTAGCAAACTCCACATTAGATTCGTTTTCAATAACAGCCGTTTCGTTTTTCATGTCACTTCCTTGAACAAAATTAATCTGTTTGACAACAGTTGGATTCTTATTCTTAGGATGTGAAGTTTTCTTTTTCAAAACAGGTTTGCTGTTATCATTCTTCTTAGCATCATCACACGCAGACTCATCACCTCGACTTGCTGTGGAACTACTTGGTGCTGTTGACATGAAATTGGTTAGCTCATCTTCATCAGGTAGGAATGAATAATCATGACTAAGAGGAGGTAGGACTTCATTAAAGCCTTAGAATCCCACACTAGTCTTGTCATTACTCTTCTTTAACCCACCCATCATATGTTTCATAACAAAAGTAGAATCCCTGAATTGACCCAATTTCTTTTCAAGTTCAACAATTTTGAGTTGTGCATCTGACAACTCTTTGTTTTTATCAGAAATCTCTTTTGTTTTCTCAGCCATCATGTCATGAGCTAAGTCTATGACTTGAAGTTTTTCATTTAGTTTGCAGGTTAAAGAATCAATTTCAGTTTCATAACCTTTAATTTTCTTCAAGTATAGAGATTCATTTCTTTTAGCGAAAAAATTTGATTCTTTAATGTTAGACATTTCGCTTACCAAACTTTGGTTGTGTGTGGACAACCTGTCAACCTCACCCTGTAGTTCACGGCATTTCAAACACACAGAATTAGACTTTACCTCTCCTGTTTGTTTGTCAAGGTTGGCCATTAGAGCCGCAAGCTGAGCTTCCATTCTCTTGTACTTAGCATCCTTTTCTTCAGCTTCTCTTTCATGGTCAGACTTTTGCTTTTCATCTTCAGCAGCAACTGATGTCTGATCACCCATCTTTTCTTCAGCTTTATTCTCAACCTTCTCATCAGCATCGACTTTCACTTCAGCATCTCCCACAGTAGCTTTATCATCATCAATGGGCACTATCTCTGCCATGAATGCCTGAGTGGCATTCTCATTGTCTTCTAGATGAATGCTCCAGTCATACGAACCTTCTCGTGCTGTAGAGATCCAAGCCTTTGAGCTAGAGTTCTTTGAAGCATTCCTGTTGTTTGAAACCTGACTCGAATTATCTTGCTTTTGTTTCTGACATTCCCTAGCAAAATGCCCATAACTTTGACAATTAAAGCACCTTACTTCGGTCTTGTCGAAACCAACACTTCTCCCTACAAACTTCCTTCCTGTTCTGTTCATGAACCTTTTCACACGCCTAGAGATCATGGCCATTTGCCATTGCAAATCCATCTCCTCAAGATCATCAGGGTCAATCTGATCGTAGTCTTCATCTAAAGTAGCAAGATCAGATATCTTCCCCTGAATGTAGTTTTCATAAGAAGCCACAAACGAAGCAAGTAGAGCCAAATGTTCTTTAGCAGATTTCACACTCATTGGCATTGACTTAGCACTACTACTCTGCTTAGCAGCTGAAGTTTTCTTTACTCCTGATGATCCTCCTGAAGCAGCAACAAAACACACATCACCATCCTGATTCACCACAACCTGCTCATTTTCACATGATAAAAACGCAGTAGCAGAGTCGCTAGAAGCGTTGTTAGATGAAGAAGACGTAAGCCCATTGTAGACCGATGGATCTTGAACCTGATCATATCCAGTATCTTACTTCTTCATGCTGAGCTCATAAGCTCTCAGCTTGCCAACAACCTCTTCAAGCTCTTTTGTCTCATAATCTGCTTCACCCTTTATCATAAGAGTGTAGATATCCCACTTGGTAGGCAAAGCATCTAGCAGCTTGTCATTCTTCTCTACGTCAGTATAGCAATCGAACTCATAATTTTCCATTTCTGACATCAGATGGTAGTAACGAGTGATGACGTCTTCAAGTGACTCATGCTTCATGTACTTGAAAACAGCAAACTGCTTCTTCAGTAGATCAATCTTGTTTTTCTTGGCATCAGCATTTCCAGCGTATCTTTTCTCCAAAGCATCCCACATATCCTTTGAATTAGTGTACTTCTTGAAGGTATGTTTGATGCTATCAGGTAACGACATTTTGATTGCAGCCAAGGCTCTCTTTTCAGCCTCATACATCTTTTTATCATTATTTTGCATGTTCACATATGCTGTTCTACGTGGTCTGCCCTCAAAGTCGTGTGTAGGGTTCGTATACCCATCTTCAATGCATATCCACATGCGCGTATCCTGATATTCAATGAAGGACTGAAAACGATCCTTCCATGTCAGATAGTTTTCCACCTTCATCATCTTAGGTGGTTTGTTGGTAGTGCCAACCTCATGCTCCATCTTCAAAAGCTCGTTCAAAGTAGACATTTTCGACATTTTAACGTTGCAGACTGAGAAAACCGTACAAAATTTTTCCGAAAACAGTGGTTACCAAATTACACCGTTAGAATCGTCTCGAAAAGACGAATCCAATGATATATAATGTCGAAAACCGAATTCGCAGGTCTAGTTCGCTATAAGGTCAAGTTCGCTGATCAGTTAATTTCGCTCCAAATTTATTAAATTCGCTGGTCAATTTCGCTATTACGACGACCAGTGAATTCGCCGAAAACCGTGGTAATTTCGTTGTGGGAAATTACACGGTCACCAAAGTCGCCTTTGGATTTACTTTGCCGATAAATATGCTGGAACTGATAATTTCGCAGGTCTATCAATTTCGCTGGAACAGTAAATTCGGAAACTCAATCTTATCAAAATTCTGAAGATTTATCTGATTCTCCCAACAACTTCCTGCAAAATCAAAACAAGCAAATCAGCAACTTAAAACCGAAAATTATCAAGAACTGATCGAATAAACACGAAGAACACGAAGATCAGTCTTCGAATCTTCAAGTCTATCAGCCGAAAACTTTTCCAGAATCAACCGAATCTTTCCAGAAATCCTGCAAAACACCAAACAAACAAACCAGAATATCAAAACAGCCAACAAAAATCGAAAATCAGAATCAAACACACAAAAATTTCGAAAATTTCAAAAACCCTAATTTTCAGGTTTCAAAAATTTCGAAAATTTTACTCCCTGTTTCTGCAGCAAACAATTCTGAACCGAGCCTTCAAGAGCCTAATGCTCTGATACCAATTGTAGGTCCCCTTGATGTGTATGGATCTTCACAGAATCGTCTTTCCAATCAAGAGTGCGGAATCCTCTTGATCAGAATAAGCAGAAAACGTGTAGGAACAGAAATCAGCAATCACTTTCAAACCGGGTTTTCTATTGATTATCAATCTCACGAATTACAATCAATCCAAAACCCTAACAAACTCAATTTCGTCCAAACCCTAAAGCTCTCACGAAATTCTATCTCTCACAACTGTTTTGGTTGATTAACTGGTCAACCTAAACCCTAAAGCCTAACTTTGTTTATATAACACAAGGTTTACTATTTGGGCTAGGGTTTGCAACATGGGCAAGCCAAATTCGTTTCCCCTTGACCCAAATGGGTTTAGTTTAGCCCAAACTCTATAATCTCACTATTACAAAGCTAAACCCGCTAACTGTTTATCGTTTAACTAATTACAAGATATCCAAAGACCAAATCTAAGCTGTTGTCACAAATATGCACCAACAAAAAGTGTCACAAAAGGGTACATAAAGAACACTAAACTGCAAGTTTAGCACTTTAACAAAGCAGTATCCAACCGAACAACCGGACACTACCCGAAACATCAAATTTACACTAGAAGCATTGTTATAACATTTCCAAGCTAGTTATGGTTCCCGAACATCATTTCACCCCACACAAAATATCTAGTAACTAACACGTATGATCAACACTTGGATTTGAACTAGATGGCAACTTAATGGTTAAAACCTATGCTAAGACCCCCCCCCCACCTATCTTACGGCCCAAGCATGGCCCCACCATCAAGATTTTATGTGATTTAAATAATAGATCTTGTCTCTTGATTTAGAACACATTACACATTGGATGATCACTTGAAATGGATATAAGTATAACCCTTAAGCACTTAAGCTCATTTCACACACACTAAAACACACACAAGCACTCCATCTCTCCCTCTCTTCTCCCTCTCGGCCGAACACAAGCACAACCACCACCATCATCATCCTACTTCATTCATCCATTTTCCATACATAGAAAGGTGTTAAAGGGTGTATAAGGAAGCTTGGTGGCTTTGGAGCTTGAAGGACCTCTTTTGCTTGCTTTTATCCACTCACTTTCTTCACTTGATTCATCCCTAGCCTTGAGCTAGTGGTAAGATCCTTAAACACTCCATTTTACTTCTATTTTAGTAGGTTAAAAGATGTTGCAAGTAACTAATCTTGAAGAACACTAAAGATCATGAGAAGTAAAGATGAACATAAGCTTAAAATGTGAAGTAATCTTGATGAATATAAGTTGTTATGTTTGTTGATCTTTGATTGTTTGTAGAGATGATGTTAATCATCATAAGGTCTTGCTAAATCATGATTAAAAACATAGTTTAGCAAGATGTGAGTATAAAACTTGTTGTAGGATGATGAATCATCCACACTTAAAGCATGATCTTGAAGAAAATAATGTTTTCTTGAAAAACCATGATTAAAGTAAGATGTTGATCATATGGATCTAAATATTTATAAATGGTATATCAAAGAAACCAAGTTAAAAACATGAGTTTCATATAATCTTGGTTCTTACATAAACAAGACTAGTTTTTAGAGATTAACCAAGTGTAGAAACACTTGTGTAACAAGAGAATTTCATTAAGAAACCTTTTTGTAAAACATGATTACAAGTTGTAAACATCTAAGTCTTTCAAGAATGATGTTTTTAAATAAACAACCCCACTTTAAATGGTAACTAAACTCACTAAACACACTACCAAGTTACTACAAATTTTCATAAACTTTCAAGTTCATGATGTGGTAGATTAAGCATGATTTTGGCAAAATTGGTAAGTATAAGTTGTTTAGAGTTGATTGTAAATTGATTGTGATGATTTGACAAAAGAAAATGATATGCTTGAAAGCATGAAAACCTCTATTTTTAGGGGAAACTATGGCAAAATTTTCTAAAAATATTAACACTTAGAAAAATATTTTAAAACAAATACTTACAAGTGTATTTTAACCATGAGTTTTCCACATAAACCTTGCCATAATTTTTGTTACAAAAATATAAGTATTGGAGGTTGTGTTTTAGAAACAAAAGTGGCTAAATATATATTTAGAATTTATATATACAATAAAGACACAATGTGTGTGATTATTTGTATACTTTGTGTATTAGTTATATTATTTTAGGGCATGAAATAATGTAACACATTAAAACACCAACAATTTTTAATCCAAAATATTACCAAAATCCCAAGGAATAAATATATACAAGTTACACACAAAATATTGGCAAAACCGAACAAGAAATGTAACTTACAAAATATTCCAGAAAATATGTTCACAAAATATATTTTGGTAAATAATATTTTGGATACAAAGGGATGAAAATGTGATTTTCACAATCACTTCAAGAGTATATCATATCTTGACGATGGAAAAATATAGTATTTTTGACAAGTATAAAAATATATATTTTCCTTGGAAATATTAGAAGATATATTATTTTTGGGAAAAATAAATATTTTCTTGAGTAAACTTGAAATACATTATTTTTGGATAAAACTAAGTTTATAAATACTTTCTTAGTTAGACTTGAAAATATATTATTTTGGAACTACAAAAATTTTTGCCAAACGAAAAATAATGGATAATTTTTCTAAGTAATACTTCTTAAATATATATTTTGGAATTATATATGTTGGTGGACTTTTATTAGAATTAATATTCCGGAAAGTTTAATAATTAGTTAAGTATGAGGATACTTAATAAATACATTAAGAATACGTATTCTCATACGTATAAATACACACCGGAATAAGACCCCAAAATATGGCTAAAATACACATGTATAAGATACCCCCATCATTGGGAAGGAAATACAAGTATAAATACTTGAGAAATATTATTACAAAGATATTGTTTAACAATTATTCCAAAAATTTATAAATATAATTTAAGTTAAAATATTAATTATTTTGACAATAATAATATAACTTGGAATAATATCAGAAGCGTAAAAGAAACTAACTCAGAAACGTTAACACCAAGTCAAGGCACGACCCGTTCGTCTTATAGACATTAGTACGTTATAGGTAGTCGTGTTCACCGGAGAAGTTTGAGTTACTATTATTGAAGACGCAAGACTGTGAGTTTCGTGTTCCCCCTTTTCTTTAACTGTTTTCAGTTTTATAACTTTGGGGGTGAAATACATGTTGCAATTGTTTACAAACGTTATTATTTAGTATGGTTAGCTAAGGAAGGGTACACTTAGATCATGTGAGTGGTGGGCATAACGCTTAAGGCCATCAATCCTAGTTGTAGGACCGAGGGACATGAGTGATAGATCTATTTGGGTGTAGCCAGCATCGCCCATGTTGGACCAGGGTTGGCCCATGGGTAGACTATGTCTTACAGCCGGAAGCCCGGTGCAAATCTGCTAGGTTTGAGCTCCCTGCATCACGTCACACATATCAATGGCCTTGCAAACCATTATTGATCTGTTTTTCCTTGTTGCTTTCATACCGGGATTTATAAGCTTACATACATACTGACAGTGATTTCAAAGGTTTATACATACACACAAACAAATATACGAACTCGCTCAACTTTTGCTGATGTTTTCAAAATACATGTATTTCAGGGAATTAGTAAGTGGATCTGGTGGGCGTTGGAAGTTTCATGCTGCGTTGTGAATTGTCACACCCCGATATTTCCACATATTACTGGTGGGCCCTGTGGGGAGTATCGTGATGTAGTTGATATCATCATAGTCAAACAACACAAATTTAAATGCACAGTGGAAGCAAAAGATAGATTTATTTCCAACCGGATAAAAGTGTAATATTAAGTATCACAACAGGGCTGAAAAGATCCACAGGCGGGTCAATAAAAAGAAACTTTGTTCAACAGAATTTAAGGCATCTAAGCTTGCGAGGCTTTTATTTGATGCTAGGAGAGGCTAGCCTATTCCGATTAGTACCTGCACTTAGCCTTTTTTTGGGAAATTACATCAGTTTACACTGGTAAATACAATTTAACTGACTCATTTTGAAAACGTTTAAGAAAATTGATTTGAATGCACATGGCACAAAACTTTTTATAACTTAGGATAATTATTTATATATAAACTTGTAAAAGAATTACATGTTCGTTATACATTCAGTAGCCCGGGTTGAATACCGGGTTAAAAATTAATAGACACACCACATGGTATAGTCCCGCGGCGAGTTATTCTCGTAACCGGCGGTTATACCTTATTATTTATATATGTACAGGCGGGTGTACGCCTACACCCCGTGCTAAGGTCGTGGCCATTCAATGAATGATGCCAAGGATATCCGGGACATGGTCATTAACCCCCCAAAGGCTTTAAGCAAACAAAATAATTTAAACGGGTCATTTCAATAAATTAACCTTCATACGATTAAAGATTCAATGCCCGACCAAGCGGTATTTTATATACCGTACCCCAAGCCCGTATAAGGGAAAATAAGTTAAAAGTATTTACCTTTGCAAGTATAATTCACAATAGCAAGTGCACGTAGCTTTTACTGGTGCTCCTAATCTGGAACGAAGGTTTTTAATAACCTATTAGATTCCTAACGGGTCTTTAATTAATCCTAAACTTAGACCGATTAGTTTTAAAGGAAGATACAGTCTAAACGCATGATGAAGCGAAGACCGGAATAGAATGTGATTTAGACCCGACAAGTTTGAAGACTTGTATAATATGGGTAAACTAAACACATTCTGGATTTTGAGACAAAAATGATAAGGTTTGACCCGTTTCGGTCAATTTATGCAAACTAGTTACATAAACCGAACCGAACGCGAAAGATGCATAACGGGTAACCATAAGAGTCATATACAGGTTTCCTAAGTTAATATGCCTTAAATATGTTGTGACATCAGTAAGATATCTTCTATTATGCCCAAAACAAATTTAAACTCAAACTATGCCCCGTAGGGGCATTTTGGTCATTTTAAAGGTTATAAAAGAGTTTAAATATTAATATGAGTTACAGATCTGATATAATCAGTAAAAATACTTAATTTAATAAGTTATAACAGTAGGGTATTACATATATGTGAAATTTATCAGTTTTAACTAAACTATGCACCGTAGGGGCATTTTGGTAATTTCACATAAGCTTAAAAAGTCAAAACTGGAAACCTGAGTTTAAAACTTTTGCTTACTGTTTAAATATAATAATTTACTAAGAATATCAGTAGGCATCAAACCTTATATGTTTAAAATAGTTTTAATACATACTATGCGTTAAAAATGCGTAAAAAGACGGTTTTAAGCGATTTCCGGGTTTTATAAGAAAAGTTAATATCTTTATTGTTCCAGAAGGCTTAAAATAATTTATTTATCATATAAGATCAGTAGGAAAAGGTTTGGTATCAAAATGATTTGAAAAACTCATTTTATAAGCCAAAAGGGCAAAACCGACAATTACCGAATCAAGCTTAGAACCCTATGTTATGCTTAGCCTAAAAATAAATAAAAATCTTCAAAAATCCCTAAATATTATTTTACATCAGTGGGTAAAAAGTTTGATATCAAAAATTGGGTTTGGATAGGCTATACGCTAATTCTGCCTTGTAATTAATAGAAAGCTTTTCATTTACGCTAATGAGCATAACTCCTATTCTAGACCTTGAACTGATGTCAAATTTTAGGGACAGGTCTATAAATCAGTAATGAAGGTTTCTATTATTTTACATTTTCAAAAATCACGTTTTAAGGTGAAAAGGGCATAATAGTCAACATTGAATCATTTAACGGAAACATGCATATGAATCGGATAACTAATGAACCAAGTTGTAAAATCTCAGAGGGTTATACTAACATGAAACCTGGTCCTAATCAAGCTCTAAGCCATTTCTAAACTATGCTCTAATGGGTCAGAACTGAAAGTCAAAGCAAAAGTCTACTTTTGCGACTTTCGGCTCTGAACCGAGCTTAAACTGATAATCATGGGGTTGAACATGTTTAGACATGTTCTTACATTAATTACCAAGTTATATTAGTGAGAAAATAGGTTGCATGGCTTCTACATTGTTAATTATGTGTTAATTTGAAAATAAGCTTTTTGTTGACTTTTTAAGATTAGCTTTGACCCGACAATTGACCTAGTTAGAGTGGGAATCAGAGAGTACCTTTTTAAGGGTTTATTACCAACATAATTACCAACTCATAGGTATTTTCAATTCGAGATTTGACTGGACAAATTATGAGTAATCTCGAAGTCAAACCTTAATTACGATGGTTTGACTTTAAGCTAATTAACTAAGCAAAACTGAATTAAGGAAGGTTAAGGACACTTACAATAGTCCTAAGCACGACTATGGATCCTAAGAAAGCTTGGTTGCTGACCAGAGAGCTCCAGAAATGAGTTGTGAAAGTTTGCAAGTGAGTGGCACAATGTTGCAAACTTGGGTGTCCTTATATATGAATTTTGATGCAACAAGGTCATGACAAATAACTCTACATGCGTTTCCAGATCAAGACAAGTGCCCCTATTGCATGTTAAACCATTGGGGCAGCCCCTGGTATGTAAAACAACCATTTTAAGTCGGTTATCTGCTTTAACAGGAAGCTGCCTGTGTTTTCTTTCGCTGTAGTGCTCACGCGGCCCGCGTAAGGATCCATAAGGACCTTACGCGGCCGGTATGGATGTGCAGAACAGGCCAAACAAGTTTCATCAATTGCAATTCAGCCCCTGGTCCTTTTAAACGTGGTTTTAAGCTATATTTTTGCACTTTCGACCCTTTAACTTGATTTTTAAGGGCTCCAAGACTTAACCCAACTTCGTTAAGTCCTCGATTATCTTTGTGATCACTCGTAAGGCCCTAGATTTCAACGTTGACGCTTTTAACCCCTCGTATACGAATATTGTCATAACTTTCTCATACTTTATCGAAACCTTGTGAAATTTTTATCACTTATTCTAGTGAGCATAATTAATCATTACAAAGCTTCGGGTTTGCTAAAAGGTCACTCATAGGTATACTTTAAACATGTTAACACATTTAACCCCTGTAGTTTGTAATTTCTCACTTTCTCTCACAATTAGCTTCGTATGAGCCATGATTCATTCGTTTAAGGGTTTAAACATCATGTAGGGTTATAGTAAAGTATATTTATCCATTGTTGACACTTTTGACCCTTATATTCACCTACTTTGTTTGTTTGTCAACTTTAGTCCTTCATAAGTAATCTTTTACACGTTTAAAGCTCATGACACGTGTCGATACATTATTAGACATAAATTTTCGAGGTGTTACATCCTCACCCCCTTAAAAGAAATCTCGACCTCAAGATTTACTTAAATAAATGAGGGTATTTTTCTTTCATTGCGGACTCTACCTTCTACGTGTACTCGGGACCTCTGCGGGCATCCCATTTAACCTTAACAATTGGTACATGCTTCCTTCGAAGCTTCTTAACCCTTCGATCCTCGATCGACAAAGGTTTTTCCACAAATTTCAAGCTCTCATCTATATGCACATCCGTATGTGGTATGACTAGCGATTCATCAGCTAGACATTTCTTTAGGTTGCAGATGTGAAATACATTGTGAATACCACTGAGCTCTTCAGGTAAGTTTAACTTATAAGCCACTGTTCCTACACATTCAATGATCTCGAATGGTCCTTACCTTGGGCTTAAGTTACCTTTCTTACCAAACCGCATCACCTCCTTCCAGGGTGATACTTTAAGTAAAACCTTATCACCAACCTCAAACTTTAAAGGTTTTCGCCTTTTATCAGCATAACTTTTCTGCCTATCCCTGGCAGCTTTCAGGCGGTCACGAATTTGGACAATCTTGTCCGTTGTTTCAAGGACTATATCAGGTCCTGATAACTGAGCTTCTCCTACTTCTGCCCAACAAATAGGCGTTCTACACTTCCTACCATATAGTGCCTCAAAAGGCGCAGCCTGAATGCTTGTATGGTAGCTATTGTTATAGGAGAACTCGATCAATGGCAGGTGGTTATCCCAACTACCACCTAAGTCAACCACACATGCACGAAGCATGTCTTCCAAAGTTTGAATGGTACGCTCACTCCGCCCGTCCGTCTGAGGATGGTAAGCCGTACTAAAATTCAAGCGTGTGCCCAAAGATTGTTGGAAACTTCTCCAAAAATGAGATGTGTATCTAGTATCTTTGTCAGAGATAGTAGACACTGGTACGCCATGAAGAGATACAATCTTATCTACGTACAACTAGGCTAATATGTCGGAGCTATGAGTCTCTTTGATGGGTAGGAAATGTGCTGACTTAGTCAGTCTATCTACTATCACCCAAATAGTATCATTTCCTTTCTTTGTCTATGGCAATTTGGTGATAAAATCCATTGTCACCATTTCCTACTTCCAGGTGGGAAGTTCAGGTTGTTGTAGCAAACCTGACGGATTTTGATCTTCAGCTTTGACTTGAGTGCACGTCAAACATTTGGCTACATAGGTAGCTATAGACTTCTTCAAGCCTATCCACCAATAGTTTACCTTTACATCCTGGTACATCTTATCAGCTCCAGGATGAACGGAATATTTAGAACTGTGGGCTTCTTGGAGGATAACATCCTGAAGTCCTCCATAAACTGGAACCCATATTCGTCCATTTAATCTTAGGATTCCGTCCTTGCCATAGGATAACTGCTCCTCAGTCACTCCTAGCTTCTCATCAGGATAGTTAGCTTCTAGTACAACTTCCTTCTGCGCAGCTAACAACCTTTCATTCAAACTATTCTTTAATTCAATGCACTTGGCATTGATTCTTATAGGCTTCACACTTTCCTTTCGACTTAAGGCATCAGCGACTACATTCGCCTTTCCAGGATGGTATCTTATCTCTCAGTCATAATCATTCAAAGTTTCCATCAAATGTCGCCGCCTCATGTTCAAGTCCTTCTGATTGAACAGATGTTGAAGGCTTTTGTGATCAGAATAGATCACACACTTAGTTCCATACAAATAACGCCTCCACAGTTTTAGTGCAAATACAACGGCACCCAACTCCAAGTCATGGGTGGTGTAATTCTTCTCGTGCACCTTTAACTGACGTGAAGCATAGGCAATAACTTTGCCTTTCTGGATAAGCACACATCCCATCCCGGTGTGTGATGCATCACAATATACTACAAACTGTTGGGATCTAAAGCTGTCTGTGATTGTGTTTGTTTGCATAAAACCAATAAATGCAGCGGAAATGAGTAGCAAACTTTGTAAACACAAAAAAAGGAAAGTGTAGATTGATAAACAATTGCTTTTCATTGAGTCAAAAGATTTACATAAAAGCAAAAGATTACAGTGCAGGCTTACAATCTAAACTCCCCCTCAGCCTGATACACCAGAGTTGGTTGCACAAGAGGAAAGGATGAATTGAGGAGAAAAACTCACTCAAAACGATCAAGTGTAACAATACAGAGTACTGTCATACTTATAGGCAAACCAAACTACTGATATGCTTCAGCTGACGTCACCATGATAGTGACATCTAACGACCTAACAAAATATAAATACTGTTCTATACAAACTACTATTATGTAACATCTGATAATCACTAAAGTACAAAACATAAGGAAACTACTGCTTCACGTTCCACTGTTGTAGCCTTAGCACAGATGTTGAGTCTTCAGTGCTTTCTTCAAAGGTGATCAGTCTTTGAGAGTGCAGTGCATGAGTCTTCAGCAGTACTTAGGACACAGCAGTAGATAGAGCAACAGAGTTTGTCTTTAGCGGTTGTTAGATAATCATCAGAGTTTGGTTTGTCAGTTGTTGTAGTTGAGCAGCACTTAACATCCATCAGCTGTTAGATAACCACTGTCAAGGGGAGAGATTAGAGTAAACTGCTGCTTATTAAGTGTCCACTGATGGGATCCGGTTTTGGCTTTACATTATCTGTTCCTCTGTTAGGGTTCAATCCCAACAATCTCCCCCTGGAACAGATAATGCCAAAACCCTTCCTTATTCAGGACCTTTATTACTCATCAAGAGTGCCTTAGCTTGTTCTTTGAATTCAGCTTCAAATTCTTTGGCACTCTGGCCATCTTCATCCCTGCACAGTGAGAGCTCAAGGAGATCCTGCAAATCTTTAACACTAAGGCCTAGTGCTTCTTTCCTTGATATATGCTTCACCTCACCATTGGCTCTGACCAGGGTCAATACGTGGGTCTTTTGATCAGACATCCACTTTAGTATTTTAAAGCCTAATGGGTTTCTTGGGAGAGATTTATCTTCTGATGAGTTGAGGGATAATGGCCTTGAAAACACATGCAAACTCTCAGACATTCTTTTGAAAGCTTCTTCTATGACTTTGTTTGCTGCAGCTATGTCTTCTGCAGTTTCTTGTCCAGTAAGCTCTTGTTTTTCATTGTCTATCATGCCTGTTGCAGTGTTTGAGGATGCAGGGCTGTTTAATAATTTCACAAGAAGGCTTTGAAGCTTTGATGAGCTATCTTCTTTCAGACCCATTTTCATGATGGTGTCTTTGAAGAACTCTGCTTCTTTTTCCTTGACCTCTTTTTCAGTCAGCTGTTTGCCTTCATCTTGTTTTGACCCAAGTGTAGGAATGTCTACTGATTTTAGCATTGTCTTGAGGTTTTCAATTTGCTGTTCCATCTTCATCATTTGTTCTTTCTTCTTCCTTTTCTTCAGCCTCTCATAGGCTTCATCAGTTTGTTGCCTAGACCATTTTGATATGGCTTCAGCAGTGTCTACTTTAGCATCCACTAACTCCTTCTTCTTTCCTTTATATTCAGCAGTGAGATCAGCAATGAGTCTTTTGTACTTACTCCAGTTTGGAGCAGTTTTCTTCTTTGAAGGATCATTTTTGATTCTTTGGATCCTTTCAGCCTCATGCTTCAAAGCTACTAAAGGCCATTCTTTAAACTGGGATTCTTCAGCAGGATAGAACTTTTCTTTCATGATGAAGGCTAGAAGCTGTTCTCTCAATTTCTTCTTTTGATCTGCCTTTTCTTTGTCTAGCTCTTGTGCAAATTCTTCCATCCGCTTAACCTTTGCAAGGTAGAACTCCAGTCTATTAGCAATGCCTACTTCGCTTAGTCCTTCCTTTTCACTGTCAACCTTAGCTTTAACTTTAGCTTGCCTAGCCTTTAACTTGAGATAATCAGTTATATCTTCTGGAGCTATGTAGCCAATGAGTGAGGAGAATTTTCTTTTTGAAGGATCTGTTTCTATATAAAACTGCCTCATCTCATTTTTGATGGCATCAAGCTCTAGTGGATATTTTTCAGCATTTGGATCATGTATCCCTTCATCTGTAGTAATAGGCTTTCTTTTTCTGCTAAAGAGCCTTGGTTGAGATATAGGAAAGTATAGAGCAGTGGTGGATGGTTGACTAACAACTGTTGAAACAACTGGTGTCTCAACTGCTGCTATCATTACAACTGCTGATGTGTCAGCAGATGTCTTCTGCTTTTGAGCAGGGAATGAAGGATGTAATGGTGGTGATGGTGGTGGTGACTCATCATCAGGAATGAAAACCCTTCTCCTTTTTAATGGAGGGGAGGCTGATGATGTTTTGGGTGGATCAGTAGTTCGTGACTGTGACAGACTGACAGTAGTTGAAACAACTGGTGTTTCAACCACTGTTGTCATTACAACAGATGTTATAACATCTGTTGTCTTCTGCTTTATGACAGGAGGCAGTGGTGGTGATGTGATTGTAGATGATGATAGTGGCGGTTTTTGTATTACAGATGATGATGGAGGTGGAGCAGTAGATGTGGTGGTGTGTGTTGAAACAATAGTTGTGTGTGTTGGAGGTGTGTGTGTGTTGATGAGATGGCAGCTGTTTGGCTACTGACAGCAGTTTTTGTAACTGCTGTTGTATCAGCTGTTGAAGTTTTTGAGGTTTTGGGTTTTTCTGGTTCAATGTGCATCCCATCTTCTATACCTTTCTTTTTCAACCTGATTTTCTCCCCCTTTTTGGCATTATCTGCCAGGGGTGTATCCATGAAGAAAATGGTAGATGGGCCTTTCTCACTTTGAGCATTCTGTTGTATGCTGGCCTTTATAGCCTTGATGTCTGCTTGAGTGTCTTTGAACCGAGACTCCACCATGTTGGTCAGCATTTGTACTTGATTTGCGTGCTGTTTAGCAGCCATTTGTTGCTAATGTTCAAGCAATGGTTGGAGAATATTCCATAGCTCATTTGCAGCAAATGCTTGTGGAGCAGGTGCTTGAGCAGGAGGAGCAGAAGATTGGGCTATTTGAGCTTCTAACAGCTGCTGCACCATATCTTTTATTTCTGCAACTGTAGATTCCAGATTTTCAACTCTGGCCGTCAAGTCATTATATTTTGAATCATCACCTGAATTAACAGGATCATCTGAATCCCCACCAGCAGTGGTTGTATCAATGTGTGACTTAGGAGCTATAGCCCAAAAGTCATCCATTGATGCCCCTTTTTCTTGGTACTGGGGACTTCTTTCTTCAGCAACCGATGAACCTTTGATGTTACCAGCAACTAAAGATAACTTGCTGGTGGTTACCGATGTTGCCATGGAAGAAATTGCCTTCAAGGGAGTCTTAGTAATGTAACAACTGTCCAACTGAAGATCTGTTGATCCATCAGTTGTAGTTGCTGCTCCACTTGAACTACCACCGAGAGTTACTTGTAACTCAGGGGGTGTAACCTCCTCAGCTGTTGCTGGGATAGCAGAGGTATGAGCATCAGACCCAGTCACTTGTGGAGGTATACTCTCAGTAACAGGTGATAGAGAGGAACTGGTTTGTGTCTGTGCCATATCAACTGCATGCAACAGGGGTATTATTGATTGTGGTAATGTGATTGGTGAGGGTATGGGTGTTGAAAGAGACATGTCCTTGGGATCAAGACTGTGGAAGATGGATCTGAGTGGATACAGAGCTTCATAATTTGGTGTCCCTGTGCTTACAACCTGATCCTTTTGTGAGGATGCAGGAGGAGTTTTAGGTTGGGGTTGAGATCTTTCTTCCATCTGCTGTGAGGAAGTAGCAGCAGTGGTTTCTGGTGACTTTTGTGTTGTCACTGGCAGTAGCTCTGGGATCTCATCTTCCAGAGTTGCCTTCGTTTTGGGTTTGGTGGGTTCTCTGGATGATTTTCTTTTGGTATTTTTGGTGGTGGCAGGTGTGGGTTTCAGAGCAGTGGGTGTGCTACTCTGATCACCTGGAGCAGTGGGCTCAGCAGTGGTTTCTTGAGGGTCAGTGCCAGTTTCTAAAACCTGCTCACCCACTTTTGTTTTTAATTTTATTGGTGCCATCATTCTTGAAAAAGTTTCTATTGTTAAACTGTTTATTTTGAATGAGACACCTTGTTTGGGCACTTCTGCCTCTTTCTCGACAAATTTTTGTTCAAAATAGTAACTGAGAAACCTCGGAAAGAGCAGAAATGCCTTATTATCAACGTTCTTTACCAAATCATCAAATATTTCCTGGGAGTAGTTATAGTTTTCATTGTTCAAAATTGCATACCCCAGGCATTGGATTTTTGTTGGTACCCCATTAAAGGACGTTGTTTTATTTGAAACACACATGAGCAGTGTGTGGTATAAAAATCTGGGTGCAGAAGGGAAGTAACCCTTTTGTAGGGTGTCCCTGTTTGGTTGTTCTGCATAGCCCCTTTTCATGAAATCCTTTACCAACTCGTCTTTTGTAAAAGAGGTTTTTCCATTTAAATCATCGAGTTTAAAGGTTTCAGAGATGGATTTTGGTGAGATATTTACCTTCTTACCCTGTATCGAGGAGTTGATTGCGGCGATGATATCTCCTTGTTTTTGAAGGCTGGCATTTTTCCAGAACTCTCTCTAGGTGTCAAGGTAAATAGGAGCGTCTGCTGTAATCAAAGTTTTGTACTTTGATGCAGAAAGGATGTCAAGGATGGAATCGAAGGTGTGGTTATCGGTAGGTTTTGTGAGTATACCTACATAGTTGTGTGGAGATTTGTAGCGAATCTCCGGTGTTTCAGCAGCCATTTGAGTGGCATCAGCGGTTGTGGAAGAAGATGCTGGTTTTGATTTTGACTTCGATTTTGGTTTCATCATTTTGGAAGAAGAAGATCGAAGAAGTTTTTGGAGTTATGAGAGGGAAACTGTTATGAGAAGAGAACTTTTGGAATTCAATTCGACAGTAAAACCCTGTTTGGATTTAATCAGGGTTTTATTTAGGGAAAAAAGTGATTGCTGATGTGGCAGCGGTTATTTTGATCTGAAGGCTAAAAACTGACCACGTGTCAAACATCTGATGGAATGGTAAAAGATGGAGGACAGTTGTTTTGACAACTACTGATGGATCAAGTATCAGTAGTTACAACGGTAATAAAATGAAACGGTGGATGTAACAGTGGATGGAACAAAGATTTTAAACATCAGTGTTTTGGAGAGCAGAGGTTGACACTTTAACAGTGGACAGACTTTAGAGAGCAGATGTTAAGGCACAACAGCATTTTAGGAACAGCAGTGGATAAAAACCAATGAGGATCATATGTTTAACAACTGTTTGTGCAGCAGTGTTTTGACTTTTGACAAATTCTTTTAGCACCTGTTTGTTCAGATGTAGAAAATGATTTGTTCTTGTAAAAGCACAATCTCTTGTCTATCATTTGTTGAGTGCCAGAAATGCTATTCTTAACAATACACATTTAGATGTATAATATCAAGATTAAATTGTCAGCAGTGTTTTTCAGAAATTTTGTTCAAGGTTTTGCCATCTGTCTATTTTTCAGACAGTGGTTTAGCATCCCAGATGATGAAGTCATATCTACTTGAGCTGCTCATTTTGTGTCTAATTACTGGAACTAGAACATGAGTATCTCAGTAGTCTAAGTCAATTTGCAGTCAATTTATGATCAGTGAAAATCTAACTTGAGCTTAATATGATCTTGATATGTGTGCCATTTCCTTTTGATTAAATTTAAGGATAGTAATTTCACACAAAAATAAGATAATTACATCCAGAACAGAGATGAACTTTTACTATAAAAAAATGAGTAAAAGATCATAATATATTTTAAAAATAAATAAAATACATCTGGTTTTTATTATAGAAGAAAACACCTTAACAAATATCAAAGGAAGTTTTGAAAATAATCAAAAGGATCCGACAATTTTCCAGTAAATTCATGATCATATTATTCCCAAGTTATTTTGACCATTGTTTGGGTCATTTTCTTGTCAATTGATTGTAAATCCATTTTAAGCACAATCACTTGAGATGCCATTGTTACCAGAACAATTTCTGTATTGATAAATGCACACAGTTGCATGATGACCACTGATGACCTAACTTTAACCTCAAAAGTGTTTTCTGCATATGCTCTTTTGCTTTTGATTTCAAAAGTTTTTTTTTTTTTTTTTTTTTTTTTTTTTTTTTTTTTGAGATAGCTACACTTTGAGATTTGTTCCTTTTTCCTTTTCCCTTTTTACCCCTTTTATTCATATGTTCAGAAATACTCACTAGGAGATTATATTTTGAACATACTTTGTCCATAATCGTTTTGAAGCAATGTTTTGAGAGATCTGACCATATTTGATCATGTTCTATTACAGATCTCACATTACCTATGATTAGGACTGTTTTGACACCTTATTTCCTCAATGTGTTTTAGACAAAGTTGATTTGGTCCTTTTGAAGGTACTCAACCTGCCTTTGAACACATAAGAGATTTTGACTAAAGTTTTATTCCCTCTTTTCTTTGTCAGCAGTATTCTAGTGTTTTTAGATGAACACAAGTTTTGCTGAACTGAGGTACATACTTTAGTTGTTTATTGAAAAACATCACAAATATCAAAACAACAATTGAAATCAATTTTGAAAACATCAAATGATCCCATAGATTATCAGATATTTTGCAGATCTGAAAACTATGAGTGATATATGCATGAAAACACTTGTTGTGTGAGATTTGTGTGTCATATGACATCTTGGTTGATATACAGAGTTTCTGAATAACCATTTTGATCATGCTTAATTTGTTACTCTGTTTTTCAACTGGATACAACCAACCCTTTAGTATCAATAACTTTTGAGCTGAACTGTTATGTCAAATTGATTGTAAGATCGAATTTGACTGTCCAGGCTCTGATACCAATTGTTGGGATCTAAAGCTGTCTGTGATTGTGTTTGTTTGCATAAAACCAATAAGTGCAGCGGAAATGAGTAGCAAACTTTGTAAACACAAACAAAGGAAAGTGTAGATTGATAAACAATTGCTTTTCATTGAGTCAAAAGATTTACATAAAAGCAAAAGATTACAGTGCAGGCTTACAATCTAAACTCCCCCTCAGCCTAATACACCAGAGTTGGTTGCACAAGATGAAAGGATGAATTGAGGAGAAAAACTCACTCAAAACGATCAAGTGTAACAGTACAGAGTACTGTCATACTTATAGGCAAACCAAACTACTGATATGCTTCAGCTGACGTCACCATGATAGTGACATCTAACGACCTAACAAACTATAAATACTGTTCTATACAAACTACTATTATGTAACATCTGATAATCACTAAAGTACAAAACATAAGGAAACTACTGCTTCACGTTCCACTGTTGTAGCCTTAGCACAGATGTTGAGTCTTCAGTGCTTTCTTCAAAGGTGATCAGTCTTTGAGAGTGCAGTGCATGAGTCTTCAGTAGTACTTAGGACACAGCAGTAGATAGAGCAACAGAGTTTGTCTTCAGCGGTTGTTAGATAATCATCAGAGTTTGGTTTGTCAGTTGTTGTAGTTGAGCAGCACTTAACATCCATCAGCTGTTAGATAACCACTGTCAAGGGGAGAGATTAGAGTAAACTGTTGCTTATTAAGTGTCCACTGATGGGATCCGGTTTTGGCTTTACATTATCTGTTCCTCTGTTAGGGTTCAATCCCAACACAAACTCATCAATTCCATCTGGCAATGTCAATACAAGAGCATTGCTTAACTTCTGCTTAAGAATATCAAAAGATTCTTCCTGCTTATGGCCCCAGTCAAAGTTGTTATTCTTGCGGGTGTGTAAAGTCAGGGGTGCTGCAATTCTTGAGAAGTTTTCAATAAATCGCCCGTAGTATCCTGCCAGTCCCAGAAGGCTGCGAATCTCCATAGGCGTCTTTGGCTCTTGCGAGTTCATAATGGCTTCATTCTTAGCGGGATCTACTTGGATACCACGCTCACTAACAACATGTCCAAGGAATTGGACTTCACGAAGCCAGAATTCACACTTTGAAAACTTGGCATAGAGCTTTTCTTGTTGAAGCAGCTTAAGAATGCAACGGAGATGCTTCTCATGGTCAGCTTGACTCTTTGAGTATATGAGAATGTCATCGATGAAGACGATGACAAATTTATCTAGATAGGGCTTGCAGACGCGATTCATGATATCCATGATTGCGGCAGGTGCATTAGTGAGCCCAAAAGGCATCACTAGGAACTCGTAATGACCATAGCGAGTCCTAAATGCAGTCTTGTGTACATCTTCATCTTTAACCTTCAATTGATGATAGCCTGACCTCAAATCGATCTCAGAGAAGTAGCTTGCCCCTTGTAATTGATCGAACAGATCGTCGATCCTGGGTAAAGGATACCTATTCTTAATAGTGACCTTATTAAGCTCACGGTAACCGATGCATAGACGCATTGATCCATCCTTCTTGTTGACAAATAGGATTGGCGCTCCCCAAGGAGACGAACTAGGTCTAATAAAACCTTTGGCTAGCAAATCATCTAGTTGTGTCCTCAATTCCTACATTTCTGTTGGTGCCAATCTATAAGGTGCTCTTGCAACAGGTGCTGCTCCAGAGATGATGTCAATTCTGAATTCTACTTGCCTATCTGGTGGTAAACCAGGTAGTTCTTCCGGGAAAACTTCTGGGTACTCAGAAATGACAGGGATGTCTTTTATCTTAGGCTTCTGCTCATCAATAGTTACCTGTGCCATATAAATGACATAACCCTTCTTCAAGCATCTAGATGCCTTGAGCATAGCCACTTGCTCAGGCAATCCATACTGGGTATCTCCCTGAATGGTAAGTGGCTCACCAGACGGAGTCTTGATCACCACTTGCTTCTTATTGCAGACGATCTGAGCTTGGTTATGCGATAACCAGTCCATGCCTATAACTATATCAAAACTGGCTAACTTCAAAGGAAGTAAGGGCAATGGAAAAGAGTGGTTCCTAATGGATATAACACATCCATCTAACACGGTTGATGCGGTTTCTATGGTTCTGTCGGCTAATTCAACCTCATACTTCACACTTAAGGTTTTAACAGGCAATTTCAACATATCACAAAACTTATTGTCTACGAATGACTTATTAGCACCAGAATCAAATAACACTCTTGCATAAACATCATTTATGAGGAAGGTACCTGTTATCACATTGTCGTTTTGGTCGCCTCCTATGCGTTCATCTGGAAGGCCCTAGCGTTGGTCTTCTTCCCTTCCTCAGCCTTCTTCGCAAACTTTGGGCAATTGGACTTGATGTGCCCTTTCTCGTTGCAATTTTAACACGTTGTGTCCTTTATCTTCTTGCAGTCTATAGTCTTGTGCTCAGAAGATTTACAAATCCCACATGCCCTTGGCTGTGACTGGGATTTCGACTCATATCTGCACTTCCCGAAATGGTGCTTCTTACAGATTTTACATTTGGGGTTATCACCCGTCTGTTGACCCTCCTTCTTAGATCCAGAACCCTTTTTGTGGTCATTATTTCCCTTATGCTTCTTTTCTGAACGTCGTGAGTTGTCATCCTCACGCTTTCTCTTTTCAGCATCAGTGTTCCTCGGCGATCTCTGCCTGACCGCGTCCAGAGTAAGAGACAATGATATATCAGCTGCAGACCGGAAAGTAGCTGGTCTTAAGGCCTTCACACTGCCTTGATTTCTGGGGCTAAACCCCCAATGAACCGAGCTATCCGCTTGGGTTCTGGTGTCACAAGGTAAGGAACCAACCTTGACATTGTGTTGAAGCTTGTAAGGTAGGCTTAGCAATCCAGGTTTTTCATAACCAAAGACAAGAAATCAGACTCCTTCTTTTCAACCTCATGCTGAGGGCAGTAGTTTTCCTTAATGAGAGTAACAAACTGATCCCATGTCAGGTTGTACAATGGAATCTTCCCGGTAGCTTGGATCAACGACCTCCACCAGGCTAGGGCCTCACCCTTGAATGACTGAGATACAAACTTTACAACATCCTTATCAGTGCAACCACTGATATCTACCACAGTGTCCATCTCATCCAACCATGTCATGCAATCAACTGCCCCTTTCTCCCTAGTAAAGTCCCGGGGTTTGCAAGAAACAAAGTATTTATAAGTACAGGACTTAGCACGTGGTTCATTATTAAATACTATCCTCTTGGATGGAACACTGTGCTGGTTTGAGGAATGTTGAACATCCTCTTTCTTGGGCCCATGCTGTGTAGCGGGTGGCTTACTGTGTGCCTCAGATTGAGTTCTGGGTTTAGAGTGCGGTACGGACAGGGTCCTGCTTCGAGTCCCACTAGATTCATTGAACTGCCGCTCCATAGCTTTTGTAATAGCATTATCTATTAATGCTTGCAGTTCCGCACCGGTCACATGAATTTTAGTATTTTCATGGTTATCCACTGGATGACTGTTTACCTCTTCTGACCTAGTCATGTAGCTTTAATTGCTACATAAAAGAAAATAATTGACAAGGTTTATTTAGAAGCTTTTACAGTGTTTTATGATTTATTAACCATGGTTTTATTAACTATTCTGGTTAATTCGTTAAGTATTTATATATTCAGGATCTTTATTACAATCCTTAATTTAGTTTAATAATTGCACAAAAGCCTAGTCACATAGACAGATTTAATTTATAAACCAGGATTTTACAGAATCGAGGTATTAAGGTTTGAATCAAAGTTCATTACCTTTCCTTGATAGGGAGTTGTAGCCTACTACTGTCTTTAGTCCCCAAGGACGTTAATTATAGTCCGTAGGTACTTATCCTTAAGGGATGATTATATAAATAAGGGAAATTGGAATAACCCAATTTAAGGATGACTTATGCGATTTTATCGAATCACATTGTGTCAAGAGTGTTAACATGTTTTCAGATGTTAACAAGGATTGGAATCTTTTGAATAGGTTTTACCATCTTGGCCATGTCTGCAACGACATATAGACTAGGTTTTACCCTTAAGATTCTTTTTAATATTTAAATGCAGAACAATCCTAATGTGAGATGTTAATATGGATCTGAATCTAATTGTGGAACTACCATCTTGGCCTGTCTTAAGGTGACACATGGCTAGGTCTTGTCCTTTTTAGATTTTGTAATTTTATTATAATGATAGATCTTGTATAAAGGAATGTTATTTTATTTATTACACATTTTATGTTTATACATGTAATTAATAAAATGAAAATTTAAACTAACCATTCCATTAAAGTTTTAAACAAGTACAATTTTGCCCTAAACGGGACTTCTAAAGAAATAACACGCCCACACAGGGGCTAAGCAACTAAACATACCCACGCAGTGGTCAATAAAAAGACATGCCCACACAGGGGCAAAATACAGAAAGACATGCCCACGCAGGGGCTGAATACAGAAACAAAAGTCCACGCAGGGACTTGATTACAATATAAATAATTAAACAAGGATTTTCAAAAATCCCCTCTCTTAGACTTCCCCTTGATTAGGCTTGCCAAACCATTGAAGAAGCCTTGACGTTCCCTGCGATCTCTTTAAACCTCCCGCTCAACCTGGTTCAACCTTTCAAGAACCTCCTGTTGTTGTTCCGGCGGGATCAGTTGCGGCTGCGGCGGCTGTTGATGTAGAGGTTGAGGAGGTGGCAGGTGTTGGCACCCCATAAGCTGGGTACCCAGTAGTCCAAGGACCACCATAGGGCCCTTCAGGATGAAGAGCATTGTAGTCCCATGCTGCCTGATATGGGTCGACTTCTGCATAGTTGTAGTTGGTGTGGGCCGGCTGCTCAAATGGGTTGTACGCCGCTGAACCGGCGGCTGCAGGAATTGGGTTACCAAAACCCAACGGTGGCGCGACAGGCGTAGAGTCTACTTCCGAGACGGGGTTTGAAGGTCCTCCCATCTGCGGTTCTTTGTGGAGTGGCGGGTAGTGGCTGCCATTTGAAGGTTGAGGGGTGCTGATACGCACTCCTCCTCGCACGGACATCCGTGCATTTGATCTTCTTCGCCTCGGTGGCTCCGGAGGCGGCTGCTCAACTGGTGGTGGTGGCGGTGGAGTGACTTCCACAAAACGAGAATCCTCGGAGGGATCCTCTTGCTGCTGCTGCTGCTGGTGAGGTGATGAATGGTAGGAAGGTGTAAAATACCATTCATACTGGGCGAATTTCGCCTGGAAGCTATCTGGACCACGGTAAGGTGATCCATGGAAGGATGACCCATCAGAGATCTCGATGGGGTGGTTAGGGGTTCCGGACGGTGGCTCTGCGGGAACGGTGTCCTCATCCATGTCATTGTCGCCCGAAAAGTGGTCTTCAGGCCCTAGTGGGTTAAAACCCACTAGTTCTTCAATATAGTTTGCCGGCTTGAACCGGCTCTGGAAGACAGGAGTGGGGTCGCCAAGGGAATGGTGCGAATTGGACCGCTGGAGAGGTATAAAAGAAGGTTGTGGGTTGTGGGGCTCATTTTCTGATTGAGGCCCGAAGGAGTGGAGATAAGATGGTGATGAGCTTAGAGAGACGGATCGCCTCCCTGGTTCAATATAAGTCCTCCAAGGTTCTTATGGACTTGTGCTCATTGTGATGGATGGTGTTCTTCTATGTGACGGCCCGGCTTCGTGGTCATGCCCAGTGACGGGAGCCTCGCCTCTTCCCCTTCTAAACCTCGGCGGCATAATTAAACTTGTCAACATAGACAAAGATAAAAACAAGAACATATATATAAAAGAAAAAAATAAAAAAAATTCGGATTTGTCCTATGTTCTTTGTCTAGACTCGAAAATTGAGGAATGTGCAATTGTGTAACTCAGATTAAACACAAAAGGCTAGTGTTTAATTCACTCAGTGTTGGCTCTGATACCAACCTGTCACACCCCGATATTTCCACGTATTACCGGTCGGCATGGTGGGGAGTATCGTGACGTACTTGATATCATCATAGTCAAACAACACAAATTTAAATGCACAGCGGAAGAAAAAGATAGATTTATTTCCAACCGGATATAAGTGTAATATTAAGTATCACAACATGGCTGAAAAGATCCACAGGCGGATCAAATAAAAAGAAACTTTGTTCAACAGACTATAAGGCATCTAAGCTTGCGAGACTTTTATTTGATGCTAGGAGAGGCCAGCCTATTCTGATTAGTACCTGGACTTAGCCTTTTTTGGGAAAATACGTCAGTTTACACTGGTAAATACAATTTAACTGACTCATTTTGAAAACGTTTAAGAAAATTGATTTGAATGCACATGGCACAAAACTTTTTATAACTTGGGATAATTATTTATATATAAACTTGTAAAAGAATTACATGTTCATTATACGTTCAGTAGCCCGGGTTGAATACCGGGTTAAAGATTCATAGACACACCACACGGTATAGTCCCGCGGTGAGTTATTCTCGTAACCGGCGGTTATACCTTATTGTTTATATATGCACAGGCGGGTGTACGCCTACACCCCGTGCTAAGGTCGTGGTCATTCAATGAACGATGCCAAGGATATCCGGGACATGGTCATTAACCCCCCAAAGGCTTTAAGCAAACAAAAATATTTAAACGGGTCATTTCAATAAATTAACCTTCATACGATTAAAGATTCAACACCCGACCAAGCGGTATTTTATATACCGTACCCCAAGCCCGTATAAGGGAAAATAAGTTAAAAATATTTACCTTTGCAAGTATAATTCACAATAGCAAGTGCACGTAGCTTTTACTGGTGCTCCTAATCTGGAACGAAGGTTTTTAATAACCTATTAGATTCCTAACGGGTCTTTAATTAATCCTAAACTTAGACCGATTAGTTTTAAAGGAAGATACAGTCTAAACGCATGATGAAGCGAAGACCGGAATAGAATGTGATTTAGACCCGAAAAGTTTGAAGACATGTATAATATGGGTAAACTAAACACATTCTGGATTTTGAGACAAAAATGATAAGGTTTGACCCGTTTCGGTCAATTTATGCAAACTAGTTACATAAACCGAACCGAACGCGAAAGATGCATAACGGGTAACCATAAGAGTCATATATAGGTTTCCTAAGTTAATATGCCTTAAATATGTTGTGACATCAGTAAGATATCTTCTATTATGCCCAAAACAAATTTAAACTCAAACTATGCCCCGTAGGGGCATTTTGGTCATTTTAAAGGTTATAAAAGAGTTTAAATATTAATATGAGTTACAGGTCTGATATAATCAGTAAAAATACTTAATTTAATAAGTTATAACAGTAGGGTATTACATATATGTGAAATTTATCAGTTTTAACTAAACTATGCACCGTAGGGGCATTTTGGTAATTTCACATAAGCTTAAAAAGTCAAAACTAGAAACCTGAGTTTAAAACTTTTGCTTACTATTTAAATATAATAATTTACTGAGAATATCAGTAGGCATCAAACCTTATATGTTTAAAATAGTTTTAATACATACTATGCGTTAAAAACGCGTAAAAAGACGGTTTTAAGCGATTTCCGGGTTTTATAAGAAAAGTTAATATTTTTATTGTTCCAGAAGGCTTAAAATAATTTATTTATCATATAAGATCAGTAGGAAAAGGTTTGGTATCAAAATGATTTGAAAACCTCCCGCTCAACCTGGTTCAACCTTTCAAGAACCTCCTGTTGTTGTTCCGGCGGGATCAGTTGCGGCTGCGGCGGCTGCTGATGTAGAGGTTGAGGAGGTGGCAGGTGTTGGCACCCCATAAGCTGGGTACCCAGTAGTCCAAGGACCACCATAGGGCCCTTCAGGATGAAGAGCATTGTAGTCCCATGCTGCCTGATATGGGTCGACTTCTGCATAGTTGTAGTTGGTGTGGGCCGGCTGCTCAAATGGGTTGTACGCCGCTGAACCGGCGGCTGCAGGAATTGGGTTACCAAAACCCAACGGTGGCGCGACAGGCGTAGAGTCTACTTCCGAGACGGGGTTTGAAGGTCCTCCCATCTGCGGTTCTTTGTGGAGTGGCGGGTAGTGGCTGCCATTTGAAGGTTGAGGGGTGCTGATACGCACTCCTCCTCGCACGGACATCCGTGCATTTGATCTTCTTCGCCTCGGTGGCTCCGGAGGCGGCTGCTCAACTGGTGGTGGTGGCGGTGGAGTGACTTCCACAAAACGAGAATCCTCGGAGGGATCCTCTTGCTGCTGCTGCTGCTGGTGAGGTGATGAATGGTAGGAAGGTGTAAAATACCATTCATACTGGGCGAATTTCGCCTGGAAGCTATCTGGACCACGGTAAGGTGATCCATGGAAGGATGACCCATCAGAGATCTCGATGGGGTGGTTAGGGGTTCCGGACGGTGGCTCTGCGGGATCGGTGTCCTCATCCATGTCATTGTCGCCCGAAAAGTGGTCTTCAGGCCCTAGTGGGTTAAAACCCACTAGTTCTTCAATATAGTTTGCCGGCTTGAACCGGCTCTGGAAGACAGGAGTGGGGTCGCCAAGGGAATGGTGCGAATTGGACCGCTGGAGAGGTATAAAAGAAGGTTGTGGGTTGTGGGGCTCATTTTCTGATTGAGGCCCGAAGGAGTGGAGATAAGATGGTGATGAGCTTAGAGAGACGGATCGCCTCCCTGGTTCAATATAAGTCCTCCAAGGTTCTTATGGACTTGTGCTCATTGTGATGGATGGTGTTCTTCTATGTGACGGCCCGGCTTCGTGGTCATGCCCAGTGACGGGAGCCTCGCCTCTTCCCCTTCTAAACCTCGGCGGCATAATTAAACTTGTCAACATAGACAAAGATAAAAACAAGAACATATATATAAAAGAAAAAAATAAAAAAAAATCGGATTTGTCCTATGTTCTTTGTCTAGACTCGAAAATTGAGGAATGTGCAATTGTGTAACTCAGATTAAACACAAAAGGCTAGTGTTTAATTCACTCAGTGTTGGCTCTGATACCAACCTGTCACACCCCGATATTTCCACGTATTACCGGTGGGCATGGTGGGGAGTATCGTGACGTACTTGATATCATCATAGTCAAACAACACAAATTTAAATGCACAGCGGAAGAAAAAGATAGATTTATTTCCAACCGGATATAAGTGTAATATTAAGTATCACAACATGGCTGAAAAGATCCACAGGCGGATCAAATAAAAAGAAACTTTGTTCAACAGACTATAAGGCATCTAAGCTTGCGAGACTTTTATTTGATGCTAGGAGAGGCCAGCCTATTCTGATTAGTACCTGGACTTAGCCTTTTTTGGGAAAATACGTCAGTTTACACTGGTAAATACAATTTAACTGACTCATTTTGAAAACGTTTAAGAAAATTGATTTGAATGCACATGGCACAAAACTTTTTATAACTTGGGATAATTATTTATATATAAACTTGTAAAAGAATTACATGTTCATTATACGTTCAGTAGCCCGGGTTGAATACCGGGTTAAAGATTCATAGACACACCACACGGTATAGTCCCGCGGTGAGTTATTCTCGTAACCGGCGGTTATACCTTATTGTTTATATATGCACAGGCGGGTGTACGCCTACACCCCGTGCTAAGGTCGTGGTCATTCAATGAACGATGCCAAGGATATCCGGGACATGGTCATTAACCCCCCAAAGGCTTTAAGCAAACAAAAATATTTAAACGGGTCATTTCAATAAATTAACCTTCATACGATTAAAGATTCAACACCCGACCAAGCGGTATTTTATATACCGTACCCCAAGCCCGTATAAGGGAAAATAAGTTAAAAATATTTACCTTTGCAAGTATAATTCACAAGAGCAAGTGCACGTAGCTTTTACTGGTGCTCCTAATCTGGAACGAAGGTTTTTAATAACCTATTAGATTCCTAACGGGTCTTTAATTAATCCTAAACTTAGACCGATTAGTTTTAAAGGAAGATACAGTCTAAACGCATGATGAAGCGAAGACCGGAATAGAATGTGATTTAGACCCGAAAAGTTTGAAGACATGTATAATATGGGTAAACTAAACACATTCTGGATTTTGAGACAAAAATGATAAGGTTTGACCCGTTTCGGTCAATTTATGCAAACTAGTTACATAAACCGAACCGAACGCGAAAGATGCATAACGGGTAACCATAAGAGTCATATATAGGTTTCCTAAGTTAATATGCCTTAAATATGTTGTGACATCAGTAAGATATCTTCTATTATGCCCAAAACAAATTTAAACTCAAACTATGCCCCGTAGGGGCATTTTGGTCATTTTAAAGGTTATAAAAGAGTTTAAATATTAATATGAGTTACAGGTCTGATATAATCAGTAAAAATACTTAATTTAATAAGTTATAACAGTAGGGTATTACATATATGTGAAATTTATCAGTTTTAACTAAACTATGCACCGTAGGGGCATTTTGGTAATTTCACATAAGCTTAAAAAGTCAAAACTAGAAACCTGAGTTTAAAACTTTTGCTTACTATTTAAATATAATAATTTACTGAGAATATCAGTAGGCATCAAACCTTATATGTTTAAAATAGTTTTAATACATACTATGCGTTAAAAACGCGTAAAAAGACGGTTTTAAGCGATTTCCGGGTTTTATAAGAAAAGTTAATATTTTTATTGTTCCAGAAGGCTTAAAATAATTTATTTATCATATAAGATCAGTAGGAAAAGGTTTGGTATCAAAATGATTTGAAAACCTCCCGCTCAACCTGGTTCAACCTTTCAAGAACCTCCTGTTGTTGTTCCGGCGGGATCAGTTGCGGCTGCGGCGGCTGCTGATGTAGAGGTTGAGGAGGTGGCAGGTGTTGGCACCCCATAAGCTGGGTACCCAGTAGTCCAAGGACCACCATAGGGCCCTTCAGGATGAAGAGCATTGTAGTCCCATGCTGCCTGATATGGGTCGACTTCTGCATAGTTGTAGTTGGTGTGGGCCGGCTGCTCAAATGGGTTGTACGCCGCTGAACCGGCGGCTGCAGGAATTGGGTTACCAAAACCCAACGGTGGCGCGACAGGCGTAGAGTCTACTTCCGAGACGGGGTTTGAAGGTCCTCCCATCTGCGGTTCTTTGTGGAGTGGCGGGTAGTGGCTGCCATTTGAAGGTTGAGGGGTGCTGATACGCACTCCTCCTCGCACGGACATCCGTGCATTTGATCTTCTTCGCCTCGGTGGCTCCGGAGGCGGCTGCTCAACTGGTGGTGGTGGCGGTGGAGTGACTTCCACAAAACGAGAATCCTCGGAGGGATCCTCTTGCTGCTGCTGCTGCTGGTGAGGTGATGAATGGTAGGAAGGTGTAAAATACCATTCATACTGGGCGAATTTCGCCTGGAAGCTATCTGGACCACGGTAAGGTGATCCATGGAAGGATGACCCATCAGAGATCTCGATGGGGTGGTTAGGGGTTCCGGACGGTGGCTCTGCGGGATCGGTGTCCTCATCCATGTCATTGTCGCCCGAAAAGTGGTCTTCAGGCCCTAGTGGGTTAAAACCCACTAGTTCTTCAATATAGTTTGCCGGCTTGAACCGGCTCTGGAAGACAGGAGTGGGGTCGCCAAGGGAATGGTGCGAATTGGACCGCTGGAGAGGTATAAAAGAAGGTTGTGGGTTGTGGGGCTCATTTTCTGATTGAGGCCCGAAGGAGTGGAGATAAGATGGTGATGAGCTTAGAGAGACGGATCGCCTCCCTGGTTCAATATAAGTCCTCCAAGGTTCTTATGGACTTGTGCTCATTGTGATGGATGGTGTTCTTCTATGTGACGGCCCGGCTTCGTGGTCATGCCCAGTGACGGGAGCCTCGCCTCTTCCCCTTCTAAACCTCGGCGGCATAATTAAACTTGTCAACATAGACAAAGATAAAAACAAGAACATATATATAAAAGAAAAAAATAAAAAAAAATCGGATTTGTCCTATGTTCTTTGTCTAGACTCGAAAATTGAGGAATGTGCAATTGTGTAACTCAGATTAAACACAAAAGGCTAGTGTTTAATTCACTCAGTGTTGGCTCTGATACCAACCTGTCACACCCCGATATTTCCACGTATTACCGGTGGGCATGGTGGGGAGTATCGTGACGTACTTGATATCATCATAGTCAAACAACACAAATTTAAATGCACAGCGGAAGAAAAAGATAGATTTATTTCCAACCGGATATAAGTGTAATATTAAGTATCACAACATGGCTGAAAAGATCCACAGGCGGATCAAATAAAAAGAAACTTTGTTCAACAGACTATAAGGCATCTAAGCTTGCGAGACTTTTATTTGATGCTAGGAGAGGCCAGCCTATTCTGATTAGTACCTGGACATAGCCTTTTTTGGGAAAATACGTCAGTTTACACTGGTAAATACAATTTAACTGACTCATTTTGAAAACGTTTAAGAAAATTGATTTGAATGCACATGGCACAAAACTTTTTATAACTTGGGATAATTATTTATATATAAACTTGTAAAAGAATTACATGTTCATTATACGTTCAGTAGCCCGGGTTGAATACCGGGTTAAAGATTCATAGACACACCACACGGTATAGTCCCGCGGTGAGTTATTCTCGTAACCGGCGGTTATACCTTATTGTTTATATATGCACAGGCGGGTGTACGCCTACACCCCGTGCTAAGGTCGTGGTCATTCAATGAACGATGCCAAGGATATCCGGGACATGGTCATTAACCCCCCAAAGGCTTTAAGCAAACAAAAATATTTAAACGGGTCATTTCAATAAATTAACCTTCATACGATTAAAGATTCAACACCCGACCAAGCGGTATTTTATATACCGTACCCCAAGCCCGTATAAGGGAAAATAAGTTAAAAATATTTACCTTTGCAAGTATAATTCACAATAGCAAGTGCACGTAGCTTTTACTGGTGCTCCTAATCTGGAACGAAGGTTTTTAATAACCTATTAGATTCCTAACGGGTCTTTAATTAATCCTAAACTTAGACCGATTAGTTTTAAAGGAAGATACAGTCTAAACGCATGATGAAGCGAAGACCGGAATAGAATGTGATTTAGACCCGAAAAGTTTGAAGACATGTATAATATGGGTAAACTAAACACATTCTGGATTTTGAGACAAAAATGATAAGGTTTGACCCGTTTCGGTCAATTTATGCAAACTAGTTACATAAACCGAACCGAACGCGAAAGATGCATAACGGGTAACCATAAGAGTCATATATAGGTTTCCTAAGTTAATATGCCTTAAATATGTTGTGACATCAGTAAGATATCTTCTATTATGCCCAAAACAAATTTAAACTCAAACTATGCCCCGTAGGGGCATTTTGGTCATTTTAAAGGTTATAAAAGAGTTTAAATATTAATATGAGTTACAGGTCTGATATAATCAGTAAAAATACTTAATTTAATAAGTTATAACAGTAGGGTATTACATATATGTGAAATTTATCAGTTTTAACTAAACTATGCACCGTAGGGGCATTTTGGTAATTTCACATAAGCTTAAAAAGTCAAAACTAGAAACCTGAGTTTAAAACTTTTGCTTACTATTTAAATATAATAATTTACTGAGAATATCAGTAGGCATCAAACCTTATATGTTTAAAATAGTTTTAATACATACTATGCGTTAAAAACGCGTAAAAAGACGGTTTTAAGCGATTTCCGGGTTTTATAAGAAAAGTTAATATTTTTATTGTTCCAGAAGGCTTAAAATAATTTATTTATCATATAAGATCAGTAGGAAAAGGTTTGGTATCAAAATGATTTGAAAAACTCATTTTATAAGCCAAAAGGGCAAAACCGACAATTACCGAATCAAGCTTAGAACCCTATGTTATGCTTAGCCTAAAAATAAATAAAAATCTTCAAAAATCCCTAAATATTATTTTACATCAGTGGGTAAAAAGTTTGATATCAAAAATTGGGTTTGGATAGGCTATACGCTAATTATGCCGTGTAATTAATAGAAAGCTTTTCATTTACGCTAATGAGCATAACTCCTATTCTAGACCTTGAACTGATATCAAATTTTAGGGACAAGTCTATAAATTAGTAATGAAGGTTTCTATTCTTTTACATTTTCAAAAATCACGTTTTAAGGTGAAAAGGGCATAATAGTCAACATTGAATCATTTAACGGAAACATGCATATGAATCGGATAACTAATGAACCAAGTTGTATAATCTCAGAGGGTTATACTAACATGAAACCTGGTCCTAATCAAGCTCTAAGGCATTTCTAAACTATGCTCTAATGGGTCAGAACTGAAAGTCAAAGCAAAAGTCTACTTTTGCGACTTTCGGCTCTGAACCGAGCTTAAACTGATAATCATCTGGTTGAACATGTTTAGACATGTTCTTACATTAATTACCAAGTTATATTAGTGAGAAAATAGGTTGCATGGCTTCTACATTGCTTATTATGTGTTAATTTGAAAATAAGCTTTCTATTGACTTTTTAAGATAAGCTTTGACCCGACAATTAACCTAGTTAGAATGGGAATCAGAGAGTACCCTTTTAAGGGTTTATTACCCACATAATTACCAACTCATAGGTATTTTCAATTCGAGATTTGACTGGAAAAATTATGAGTAATCTCGAAGTCAAACCTTAATTACGATGGTTTGACTTTAAGCTAATTAACTAAGAAAAACTGAATTAAGGAAGGTTAAGGACACTTACAATAGTCCTAAGCACGACTATGGATCCTAAGAAAGCTTGGTTGCTGACCAGAGAGCTCCAGAAATGAGTTGTGAAAGTTTGCAAGTGAGTGGCACAATGTTGCAAACTTGGGTGTCCTTATATATGAATTTTGATGCAACAAGATCATGACAAATAACTCTACAGGTGTTTCCATATCAAGACAAGTGCCCCTATTGCATGTTAAACCATTGGGGCAGCCCCTGGTATGTAAAACAACCATTTTAAGTCGGTTATCAGCTTTAACAGGCAGCTGCCTGTGTTTTCTGTCGATGTAGTGCTCACGCGGCCCGCGTAAAGATCCATAAGGACCTTACGTGGCCGGTATGGATGTGCAGAACAGGCCAAACAAGTTTCATCAATTGCAATTCAGCCCCTGGTCCTTTTAAACGTGGTTTTAAGCTATATTTTTGCACTTTTGACCCTTTAACTTGATTTTTAAGGGCTCCAAGACTTAACCCAACTTCGTTAAGTCCTCGGTTATCTTTGTGATCACTCGTAAGGCCCTAGATTTCAACGTTGACGCTTTTAACCCCTCGTATACGAATATTGTCATAACTTTCTCATACTTTATCGAAACCTTGTGAAATTTTTATCACTTATTTTAGTGAGCATAATTAATCATTACAAAGCTTCGGGTTTGCTAAAAGGTCACTCAGAGGTATACAATAAACATGTTGACACAATTAACCCCTGTAGTTTGTAATTTCTCACTTTCTCTCACAATTAGCTTCGTATGATCCATGATTCATTCGTTTAAGGGTTTAAACATCATGTAGGGTTATAGTAAAATATATTTATCCATTGTTGACACTTTGGACCCTTATATTCACATACTTTCTTTATTTGTCAACTTTAGTCCTTCATAAGTAATCTTTTACACGTTTAAAGCTCATGACACGTGTCGATACATTATTGGACATAAATTTTCGAGGTGTTACATGAATAAAGATGTCATCCATGGTTTTGAGGTTTGGGTTGGGTGTCTTATTCCTGGACGAGACACGTCTTCCAAACCTTGGTTTTATTTAATATCTTTTGATGAGTCCTTAGTGAACTCCTAAACAATTCGTATAGGTTGTAACTTAAAATTTGACATTTATGTTTAAACAATGATGTTGTGATGTTTTCAAACTTATTTAATGGATGACAAATCTATGGTTTTTTTTATCATGTAGTTGTTGTTATGATTGAATGCAATGGTATTAAGAAAGTCACACCATAATCACGCTTCCGCAAAAGTTAGGGTGTGACAAGTAGGGTCTAGTTGTAATTTTTAAAACTTAAATAGCAAAGTTGTAATATGAATATATGACAATTTCATAGTTATTAATTAGTTAATCATACTTAGGCTCCAGCAGTGCTTTAGTCTTTAGCAGTACTTGAAACATAACAGTTGATTGATCATCAGCACTTAGTCTTCATTAGTCTTTTGGGTCAGCAGTAGTTAGCAAGGACAATACTTTGAATCCATCAGATGTTAGAGCCACTGTCAAGGGGAAAGATTAAATACAAACATCTGCTTATTCTGAATCCACTGATCTGATCCAGTTTTGGCTTTGATCAACTGTTCCTTTTTAGGGTTCAATCCCAACAATCTCCCCCTGGAACAGATGATGCCAAAACTCTTCATTATTCTTGGATTTTTATTTTCTCATCAAATATTCCCTGACTTGTCCTTTAAATTGTAATTCAAAGTCAATAGAACTTGTATCATCCTCATCCCTGTACAATGGAAGCTCAAGGAGATCTTGAAGATCTTTTTCACCTAGGCCAAGTGCTTGTTCCCTTGATATGTGCTTCACCTCACCATTGGATCTGAGCAAAGTCAATACGTGGGTCTGTTTGTCAGATTTCCACTTTAGTATTTTTGAATCCTTTGGGTTTCTTGGGAGAGTTTTTATTGTTGATGAGTTTGGAGATTGTGGCCTGGTGATGACTGGTTGGGCAGTGTTTGTATCTTTTGCCAATTCAGGATTTTCTGCCATCATCTGTTGAAGGACCATTTTTATAATGTAATCCCCTTGTGCTATATCTTTTGCTATTTCTGCATCCATCTGCTTTTGTTTCCTTCTTTGATAAAGGATGGCAGCAGGTGGAGCAGTGGATCTCCTGATTTGTAGCTTTTGTGGTTTAACTGCAACCACTGCTTCAAGATAGTCAGGCTTTTGAGGAACATTTGGATTTTTCTTTCTCAATTCTTCCAACCTTTTGTAATTGGCCAACACTTTATCCTCTGACCATCTTGTGACCTGATTCCTTAACCCAAAATCAGCTGTTATCAGCTCTTCTTTCATTCTCTTCAGCATCAAAGTTCTTTCTGGTACATTTTTCTTGTACTTTGACCAAACAGGAGGAGTGTGTTTTACTTTGTCTTTGTTCATCTTTTCAACTCTTTCTAACTCCTCTTTGAGCTCACCAAGGGTCCATTCTTTATATTGAGCCTTTTCTGCCATGTATTTCTTAAATGCCATAATGTGTTCAATGTAATCTTTTCTCAGGCTTTCATCATCTTTTTCTGATAGTTTCTGACAGAGATCTTTTGAAAACTGCTCCAAAGTTCTGACTTGAGTTAGCAGATATTGGTAGTATCTTTGAATCTCTTTGTCAGATTTTCCTTGTGTATTTCTTTTAGAGATATCCTCTGCTTGTTGAGCCTTTAACTTTAAATATTCTTCTATGTTGTTAGGCCTAGGATATCCTTGAAGAGATGGCAGGTTCCTTTTTGCAGGGTCATCTTCAGAGTAGAAGGATTTTACCTCCTCTCTAACTGCTGGAATATCTAATGGATACTGGACTCCTGCAGGAGTAATGGCAGTGATTGGTTTTTGAACTTGTGCTGAAGAGAGTGGAACAGGATTTGGAATGGTAACAAGGGTCAGTGGTTGTGATGATGTTGGAGGTGGTGAAGAGTCATCATTCAGTATTATCCTTCTCCTTTTGGGTTTAGGAGAGGTGGGTGGTGTTTTGGTGGGTTGAGTGGTGGTGATTTCAGTGGTAGGTGGCTGACTAACAGCTGTTGAAACAACTGGTGTTTCAACCACTGTTATCATTACAACAGATGATGTGTTATCTGATGTCTTCTGCTTTTTGGCAGGTGGTGTTGGTGGTGGTGAAGTTGTTTTTGGTGGTGATGTGATTTTTGGTAAGGCAGTGGATTGAGTGTGTGTTGAAGTGGTAGTGATGACAGTTGTTTAGGTAACATCTGTTGAAACAACTGAAGTACCAACAACTTTTGATACAGCAGGTGTTCTAACATCTGTTGATTTGGAAGGTTGATGAGAGGAGCTTTTAGGAGGTAGAGGAGTTTGTTTTGTGGATTTGGGAGGTGTGATTTTGGGTTGCCTTGCTTTCCTGGTAGGCCTTCTTTTAGGCTTAGGATTTTCTTGATCATCCTTAGGCTCAGAAGTACCCTGATATTCCATCTCCATTAAAACTTTCTTGTCCTGCTCAAACCTTGTTTTACCCTTTGTCTCCATATCCTTTTTCAGCCTTGCTTTTTCATCAGCAAAAGCATTTAAGGTTACATCAACCTTTTTGGAACCATCTGGCCTAGGGATTTATGCAGCCAGACTAGATTTTTTATCTAGTTCAATATATAGGCCATCTTCCCACCCCCTCTTCTTTTTCTCCCCCTTTTTGGCATCATTTGGAGGATTATCAACAAAGATAATGGAAGGGGGAGCAGAGCCTGTGGTTTGCAACAGATGGGCCTTGATTGCCTTGATGTCTGCTTATGTATCTTTGAACCTAGCTTCCACTAAATTTCTGATCTTTTGAACTTGAATTTCATGTTGTTGATCAGCATATTCTCTTTGTTTGTGAAGCAGAGGTTGAAATAGATTCCAAAGCTCAGTGGGAGTAGGAGTAGATGATGGAGCAGATGTTTGAACTTGTGCAGCAGTGGGTGTTGCCTTTTGTGCTTGAAACAACTATTGCAGCATAAACTTGATGTCTGCAACAGATGTGTCCAGTTTATCAACCCTCTTCGTCAATTCTTTGTACATTAAACCATCACCCAAGTTAATGGGATCATCTGATTTTCCACTGGCAGTGGTTGTATCAGCAGTTGACTTAGGGAAAGTGTCCCAAAAGTCATCCACTGATGCCCCTTTGGTACTGGGGACTTCTTCCTTCAGTAGGGGTAACCAGTTTTAGTGAACCAGTGAATACTGGAAACACCCTGGTTCTCAATGAAGAAATTGCCTTCAAGGGAGTCTGACTGATGAAACTATTGTCCAAGTGTAAACCAGTGGGTTCAACACTTGTAGTAGCTGCTCCACTTGAACTACTGACAGGAAGTACTTGTACTTCCTATAGTGTAACCTCCTCAACTATTGGTGGGTTAACAGAGATTGAGACACCAGACTCAGTCACTTGTTTTGGCATATTCTCAGTGATAGGTGATTGAGAAGAACTGATTTGTGTCTGGGCTAAATCAACTGCATCCAATAGAGGTAAAATGGTTGGTGGAATTTGTGCAGTGAGGATACGGGTGGAAAGAGAATTTGCCCCGGGCAGTGGGCTGTGGATGATGGAATCAAGTGATTCCATAGCATCATAATTTGGTGTCCCTGTTCTTACAACATGTTCTTTTTTAGAAGAAGCACGAGGAGTTTGAGGCTCAGGTTGAGATCTTTCTACCAACTGCTGTGAGGAAGTAGCAGCAGTGGTTATCGGTGACTTTTGTGATGTCACTGGTAGTTGCTCTGGGATCTCATCTTCCAGAGTTACTTTTTTAGTGGGTTTGGGGGGCTTTATGGATTTTTTCTGTTTGGGCTTTTTGGTGGTTTTAGGTGTGGGTTTCACAGTAGTGGTTGTGCTGCTGTGATCACCTTGAGCAGTGGGCTCAACAGCAGGATCCTGAGCAGCAGTGGTAGCTGCTAAATTCTGCTCAGGAACCTCTGTTTGTGTTTTGGACGGTTTCGAAAGCCTTGTAAAATTTTCAGAGGTTAGGCTGTTTATTTGGATGGGGTTTCCCTGGATAAGCACATGTGCATTATCTTTTGCAAATTTCTTTTGTAAGTAAAAACTTAGAAATCTGGGAAACAACAAAAATGTTTTTTTATTAACATTTGAAACAAGATAATTGAAGATCTCCTAGGAATAGTTAAAATTTTCTTTATGTAGTATAGCATATCCCAGGTATTGGATCTTCAATGGTATCTCATTGAACGAATTTGTTTTATTTGAGACACACATGAGAAGGATATGAAACAAAAACCTCATAGCAGGAGGAAAACTGCCTTTTTGTAAAGTATCTTTTTCATTTCCTCTTCATACCCTTTCTCAAGAAAATCAATTTGATACTCAGACTTTGGGAATGAGCTTTTACCTTGAAGATCGTCGAGTTCGAATACATCTGAAATTGTTTGAGGTGTTATTGTGACTGGAACACCCTTTATTGAAGAATTGATGGCTAAGGGCTTTTTATCCTTAGTTTCTAATTTAGCATTTTTCCATAATTCTTGTTGGCTTTCCATGAAAATCGGAGCATCACAGGTCAACAAAGTTTTGTGCTATGAGGACGAGAGAGCGTCAATGACAGAGTTGAAGGTTTCGGTATGACATGGTTTTTCAAGTAGACCCAAGTAATTATGTTGGTTTTTGAATGGAAGAGCCATGGTGATTTGAAGGTGATGAAGAACGGATGAAGAAAATGAGTGATTTTGAGAGAAATTGATGGTAACTGCTTTGAGAAAGGAATTTTGAATTCGAATCGACAGTGAAAACCCTGTTTGGGGTTTTGACCAGGGTTTTATAGGGGGAAAAGTGAATGCTGACCTGGCAGAGGTTACAAAAGATCTGACCGCTATGTACTGTCCACGTGTGTAGGATCGTTTTACCGACCAAACGAGTCGATCAGAAGAGTTCTTAGACAAAATCAAAGGCGGAATTCATTGATTCAGTCTTCGTTTAGCTTGTATTCACTTTTAACTATCTTGTTTATTGATATGACAAAGATATACAGCACAGAGACACTTCGGCAGCACTTCGGCTTCAGAATACACCTTCGTAATTTCGTACCAAATGACAAGACCAAGCACCTATATATAGACTCCTAATTTCGCACGAAATTCCCAAGCGAAATTACATTTCACATGAAATTATAATTTCGTGCGAAATTATCATGTAATTTCGTGTGGAATTACAACCTTGTAATTTCGTGCGAAATTACCTCCTATCCTATTTTTGACATATTTCTCATATAATGTGCCTCGATCTTTCAGTACTACTCTAAGACTCGAACAAAGACGAAGTCGGTAGACGTATGCACCAATAACGTGCCAACCTCTGATGAATAATGGAAGACAGTTGCTATAGGAAACCACTGATGGAGCAATATCAGTGGTTTGCAACGGTTATATTGAAAACAGTGGGTGACTTTAAAACTATCAGTGGATAGCCATCAGTGGGTTAAAACACTGATTTTGAACAACAGTGATTAACAAAGAAATGAGAAAACAGAGGTTGACTTTCAAGAGTGGACAACATTTAACAGAACAGATGTTTAAACCAAAATCAGTGGTTATGGCAGACTTTTAAGGATTAATGAAAATTTTCATTTTTAGCTATTTTTAAGGATGGATTTTTGATTTTCTGAAAACATTTTAATGCTTTTATTCATAGAAAAACATGATTTTGCCTTTTATTCCATGTTTAGCATGCCAATCCTAGAGATCAACCTTTCAAAGGTGGATGTGTCTAATGCTTTTGATAGCACATCTGCCAGCTGATCTTTAGTTGGAACATGGTGCAGAGAAATCAAACATTTTTCATAGCAATCCCTCACAAAGTGATGTCTGATATCAATGTGCTTGGTGGTTAAACGAGATACTGGATTTTTGATGATATTTTCTGCTGCCTGACTGTCCAACATGAGAGGTGTCTTTAGGGTAGTGATACCAAAATCCTGCAGTTGATTTTGAAGCCAAAGCAGTTGGGCTGTACAACTTGCAACAACTATATGCTCTGCTTCAGCAGTGGATGTTGAAATAGATGCTTGCTTTTTGCTTTGCCAAGACACTAAGCAATTGCCTAGGAATTGGCACCCTCCTGAAGTGGACTTCCTTGTTGTGTTGCATCCAACAAAATCAATATCTGAGAAACATGAAAGCTTGATATTCCATCAGCTGGATACCAGATACCAAGTGTGGGAGCACCTTTGAGGTATCTGAATATCCTTTTTACAGCAATAAGGTTTGACTTTCTAGGGGCTGATTAGGATCTTGCACAAACACATGTTGTAAACATGATGTCTAGCCTAGATGCAGTTAGGTACAATAAAGACCCAATCATGCTTCTATAAAGAGTTTGATCCACCAAATCATCCTTTTCATCAGACATGACAATTTTTGTGGTTGCTATGGGTGTACTACATGGTTTGCAACCATCCATCTCAAATTTCTTTAAAAGTTCTTTGGCATATTTGCCTTGATGGATGAATGTACCATTTTGCAGTTGTTTCACTTGGAGACCAAGGAAACACTGTGGTTTACCCATTGCACTCATCTCAAACTCAACTTTCATGAGTTGTCTAAACTCTTCACACATTTTAGAGCATGTGCTTCCAAAAATGATGTCATCCACGTAAATCTAGATAATCATCAAATCTTTCTCTCTCCATTTTAAAAACAGTGTTTTGTCTATTTTACCTCTTGTGAAACCAATAGAGAGAAGAAAGGTGGAAAGAGTTTCATACCAGGCTCTAGGTGCTTGTTTCAAGCCATACAAAGCTTTGTTTCGCTTGTAGACATGATTTGGATAAAATGGATCCTAAAAGCCAGGAGGTTGACAAACATATACCTCTTCTTGAATCTTACCATAGAGGAAAGCACATTTGATATCCATTTGAAACACCTTTATGTTGTGGTTGACAGCAAAGGCCAGGAACAGTCTAATAGATTCCAATCTTGCTACATGGGCAAAAGTTTCATCATAATCAATCCCCTCTTCCTGTCTGAAACCTTGAACCACTAGCCTTGCTTTATTCTTGACAACAATGCCCCTTTCATCAGTTTTATTTTTGAAGACCCACTATGTGCCAATAGGACTCACATCCTCTGGAAGTGGTAAAAGCTTCCATACTTGTTGTCTTTTAAACTGTTGGAGCTCCTCTTACATGGCCTCTACCCAGCTGTTGTCTTTCAAGGCCTCTTGGTACTTGACTGGCTGATGGAGAGATAGAAAACCAGCAAAAAGACATATGTTTTGGGATTGACTTCTTGTGAGCACCCCTTCACTGATGTTACCAATGATTTGGTCAGGTGGATGAGACTTCAAGAAGATTAAATCTCCTTTGTATGGAACAATGGCATTTAAGGGTGAGGGCTGCATATGTGAATCATCTGAGCTAACCACTGCTAGTGACTTTGATGATCCAGCAGTGGCTTGAAATGGAGGTGGAGGAATAGGAGGTAGTGGTGCGAACACATGTTGACTTTTATCCACTATTTAAGGACCTTTATCAACAGTGTTTGATGATGTGGAAGCAGGGGTCAATGGGCTACTTTGGTCAACAACTGTTGAGGTAGCAGTGGTTGAGCTTTGACAACTGTTTTGAACATCTGATGCTCTACCATTTGATGCAGACTTTTGTTGTGGAATGATGACTTCATATCTATAGTCTGATGGAGGACTTTGTGATGGACCTGCACTGTTAGTCTTGATAGAAACATTTTCAAAAGTAAATTTATTAAGATTAAACAATTCTGCAGGGTTTGCAGGGATTTTCATTGAAGAAAGTTCATTGAACATCACATTCAAAGTCTCTTCCATTGTTTTGGTCCTTGTGTTAAACACTTTGTAGGCCTTAGCAGTGGTTGAGTATCCCAAATGATATCCACTGTCTACTTTGGCTGCAAATTTTGAAATTGAGTCTTTTAAGTTCAAAATAAAGCATGGGCAGCCAAATACTTTAAAGTATGAGATCAGTGGTTTGATTTTATACAGCAGTTTATAGGCAGTCTTTTGATGCCTGGGGTTGATTAAAACTCTGTTCTGGACATAGCAAGCAGTGTTTACTGCCTCTGCCCAGAAAGTTAATGGCAAACCTGAATCAACAAGCATGGTTTTGGCAGCCTCAATCAATGTCCTATTCTTTCTATCAACAACCCCATTTTGCTCTGGTGTCCTTGGAATGCTGTATGCCTTACAATTTCTTTTGACATACAAAACTCATCCAACTCCCTGTTTCTGAACTCTGTGCCATTGTCACTCCTGAAGACTTTTACTGGTAAGTCAAACTGCTTTTCAACCTGTTTAAAAAAGTCTTGCAGAATGCCTGCAGTCTCATCTTTGGAATGTAAGAAATAAGTCCATGTAAACCTAGAAAAGTCATCTACAATCACCAAACAATATCTTTTCTTTTTAAGACTCATGACTTTTACTGGGCCATACAAATCCATGTGCAACATTTGCAGGCACTTGGTTGTTTTGGACTCTTCAATGGACTTAAATGAGCTTTTATGTTGTTTTCCTTTTAAGCAGGAGACACAATGCTCAGGACAGGTGAATAGTTTTTGAGGAAGACCTCTTACTAAACCCTGTTTTGACAAAGCAGTGATTGTCTTGAGATTTGTGTGCCCCAATCTCCTGTGCCAAAGTTCTGTCTCTTTGTTAGAGGCAGCTGAGAACAGACAGGCATAAGTCCTGGGGCTCTCTTTTGACAAATCAACTACATAAACATTGCCACTCCTTTGAGCAACAAGTTGGGTTTTTCCATTTTTTATTATTTCTTTAATCTTTTTAACCATTTCTGGTCCAACAATCCTACAACAATCCTTAGTAAAGAATGATCCACAGCCTTTATCACTCATTTGTGAGACACTAAGGAGGTTGAATTTTAGATTGTCTATTAGATTGGCATTCTCAAACTTAACATTACCAGACTGAACTGTACCAGACCCCATCACCTTCCCTTTACTATTATTACCAAAGGATATATCACCCCCTCCATGAGTTTTGAAATCTTTGAGTAGGGCTCTACATCCAGTCATGTGCCTGGAGCCTCCACTATCTATTTACCAAAGACTATCTAAGCATGCAGAAGCTCCCTGCACATCAAGTAAAAGGTTAGTTCATTAGGGTCTCCAAAGCTAGTAAGGGTTTGGATGGGGTCTCAACACTGTCTATGTTAAGTTCAGGTGGATAGACAGTGGTTAGCTCAGGGGTTTGGACAATTTTGGAACTGATTTTCTCTAACCACTGTTGGGGGTCTTGCCCAATCACCTGCTGGTACCCAAAGGGATGCATGTTCACTCTTGGTTTAGAAGGCCTTTTGTAAACCTCATAAACATGTGGGACCCTTTGGTATGGTGGTTGACCTTTACCTCTTCCGTATTGGTTAGTAGGGGGTGCACCAGTCACCTGAACTTCTCTTTTAATAGAGGTTTGGTTTAGCTGTTTTGTCACAACTGTTTGAACTGGCACAAACAGTGGTTGGTTTTTGACTAGTTTTGATGAACTCATTGGTGTTTTTGAAATGTACTCTTCCTTTTTGACCTCAAAGGATTTCAAGTACACACACTGCTGAATAGAATGGTTTGTTTTACCACAGATGGTGCAGCTGCTTAAAGGCACAACAGTACTTGTTTTGTTAAGATCATAAGATTTTAAATGAAAACAATCTTTGGTCAAGTGATTTTTCTTTTCACAAAAGTCACAAAACAAGTTTTTAATCTTTTCTCTTTTCTTCCTCTTTTCAGGCTCCTTTGCAACAGAGTTTTGAACCACTGTTGGGATGTCCTTAAGAGGAATGACCTTGGCCTTAGGAGCTTTGACACCATCTATAGTTGTGAAGTCCATTGGTTTGAAGTTTTCAAGGATGTCACACTCATCAGATCATGTGGGTTTGAATTGGTATTTCTCAATCTACTCAAAAGTTGAGGACCCCACAGATCTTTCCAAAGTGATCTTGTTACCAAGTTTATCAGTTATTTTAACCTCTTGGCCATCCTTGTTTGTGGGTATGATTTCAACAGAGGTTTGAACAGATTCATTTGCAGCAGTGTTTTCAATTTCATCATGTTTTCTAAAACCTACACCAAATTTTACATTGCTTTTGATATGTTTTTCAAGCATAACTTCATAACCTTTGCAGGATTCTACCCATTTTTCAGGTTTAATATTTTTCTATCATAGTCTGAAGTTGGTCCTTGGTTATGCTATGCTCTTGTTTGAGACTACAGATTTCATTATCTTTTTCAACCAATTTGATTTTTAGTTCTTTTTAAGACTTTTCAAATTGAACTTCATCATTTAACACTCTATCCCTAAGGTTTCATTCACCTCTTTAATGTTAGCAAATTCTATGATGCATTTGTCTGAACACAGATTTTTAAGAACCTGAGGTGATACCTTAGCTGTAGCCATCATGGCACAATCACAGACATGCTCCTTTTTATCAGCCACCTTCTCTTCCTTTTCACCATGTTTCTCCTCTTCTTCTTCTTCAGACCAGGGGTCAGACAGTGGTTCCAACAGGGGTTCTGAACTTTCTCCCAACAGTATTTCACCAGCAACAACAGTAACCACTACTTCAGCAATTTCATCCACTGTTTCAGCATTTGACTGTCCTTCTTCAGTTTCCAGCCTTTCTGGTATTGACTCTAATGCCATAAAACAGTATTCATCATTAGAAGCATCATTAGTAGCATAGAGTGCAAAATTTTCATCACCTAGCTCACCAGGTAAGCTACTCCAGTCAACAAAGCCTTGGGTGAAAAAGCTTTGCTGATCAGGTTGAACCACTGCTGGTGCAGCTTGTTGAGGTGCAACTGGTTGTACCTGAACCTGAGGGACAGGGGCTTGGACATACTGAATTTGTGGGACAGTGGTTTGGACATAATGCACAGGAACAGGGGTTGCAGGATGTGCATAATGGGCAGTGTTTACATGGGCAGCAGGGTATAATGGGAATAATGCACAATGCTTTGGTTATTTTGTGGTATTGGACTAGGGTGAGTGATAATAGGTCCATTTGTTTGACTCCTACATTCCCTAGAAAAGTGACCTAACCTGTTGCACTTGTAGCATTTGATTTTTGACTTATCCAACCCTACTTTTAGATTCCCATGCAACCCTGGGAATTTTCTCCCTGTCCTTTTGTAAAACTTGCTGATTCTAACACTCAGCAGTGCAAGTTGGTGTAATATGTCCATTTCCTCTAAGTCAGTTGGATCAAAATGCTGAAGTTCATTAAGTTCAAAGCACATATTATCAGAGTTCTAGCTTTCTCCATTTACTGTAAATGCATAATTGGATGAGTGAGGATCAGAGTTGAAGTTTCCACCAGCAGTTATGTCAATAAAGTGATCATAACTCTGATCCTTACTACTGCCAGACTCTTCCTGACCCAGAAGAGCTGTGTTGCCAAATGAGTAGTCATCTGCAACTTTGCCAGACTCTTGCAACTTCTTTTTCTGGTTTATCTCCATTTCATAGGTCAGGAGTCTACCATGAAGTTGGGTCAGGGTCAGATCTTTGAACTCAACAGAGTTTCTGGTTACAAAAGCAATTGTGTCCCATTTTTCAGGAAGTGATCTTAAAAACCTGCTGTTAACAGTTGATTTAGGAAATTCAGTTTTAACAAGCTTATGTTCACTTATGAGACAACTAAATCGCTCAAACTGCTGTGTTAATGTTTCACCCTTAATGTGACAAAAGGTTTCATACTGTTGGTTCAAAATTTCCCTGTTGTTTTCAATTACTTCTTCAGTCCCCCCAAATTGTTCCTTAAGTGCATCACACAACTCTTTGGCACTATTACAGTGTAACAGTCCAGCATAGATCTCATTTGGTAGTGCAGATGCAACTATGCTGAATGCCTTGGCATCTAGTTCAAGTTTTTGGAAATCCTGATCAGTGTAGTTCTCTAATTTCTTAGGAACAAAAACCTATAGATCCTCAGCACTCGGCACCATTGGAACATGTGTTCCATAGATAACCGATTTCCAACATCCGGTGTTCTGTTGAGCTAGGATGTGACCCATCCTTCGCTCCCAGATGTGGTACTCATTTTGCTTCAACATGGGTGGTTTGAAGAGTGAACCGATGTTATTGTTAACATCTTGTGATTGTGACGTCATCCTGGTTGTTTTACAGGCACTGATTAATCAACTTTGCTCGTGATTAAACCTTACTTTGTTTTTCAACGAAACGAACAATTATAAGTATCAACGATTGTGAGCTGAACTTTTACGTCAAAATAATTGTTAGATCAAATTTGACTGTCCTAGCTCTGATACCAATTGTTAGGATCTGAGTTTCTTATGATTGTGTTTTGTTTGATAATAATGAAGATGAACAAGAACAATTGCAGCGGAATTAAAATGGAAACAAACTTTCAACACACAATCAAATGGAAGAATTGCTTTCAACACACATGTTTGCCATGAAATCGAATGATTATATTTATTACAATGATTCAATTACACTTTGCATGCATGTATTACAATCTCCCCCTCAGCCTGAGCTCACACTGGTTTGTTCGTACAGAATGACTTGTGAAGAAAGAGCTGATAGAACAGTACAGGGTATTGTTCTATTTATAGTAGAAAGCAAACCACTGTGGCATGTTTGCTGACGTCACTATGATAGTGACATCTAACCTCCTAACAAACTCAAACTACTGACCTATTACAACAATTGATTACAAACAACTGATTACAATATACAAAGCATAAATAAAACAACCGATCCTTCATTCCACTACTTAGGCTCCAGCAGTGCTTTAGTCTTTAGCAGTACTTGAAACATAACAGTTGATTGATCATCAGCACTTCGTCCTCTGTAGGGTTCAATTCCAACAAGGTCTCTCGCTTACCACTCCACCACTAGCTTATTGGCAAAAATGGTGATAGACGGCTTGGTTCTTTTGTTAAGCGATAATTGTTACTTTTACTTTGCCTTATTTAAAATTCTGAACATTGCGGAGGTTTAAAGTCATGACATCCAAAATATAGTCTCTATCAACTAGGCTAGCTTAATGTTAACAACTTGACTTGGTACATGTTTTATATTTTTATAATGAAACTTATGCTTAACAAAAGTTATTTATTGTTATAATATATAATATAATTTTGGTTCATATAAATGATAAATTCATGATGTGACGTTTTCTTTTGTTTATGGTGGTCTAAGATAAAACTTATGCTAAACTACATTTTCTTTTGTTTTGTCCCATCTTACGTATGGCTAAGCATGGAGAGCATCGAAAGACGTATGTCTCAACCTATTTCCCACGATTAATGTTTATAATACATATTTATATAAATGTATAAATAATTGTATTGTCAATGACGTTGAGATACGTGACTAATATTTAAAATACAATGACATGAGGTGTGAATGTTATAGACAAAGTTTTGTACTTTCCTGTAATCCTGTAAATGCACGTATCTTATTGTTTAACATCACTATGATCTTTTCAATACAAACATGCGACTATACAAAGTGAGGGCATTAAAAGAGGAGGTGAAGCGTTATGTGGTAGCCACATTAGCAAAGGGGCATGGTAAAAAAAAAATATAGGGTGGGAGTGGCGTGAAAGTGATGTTTTTGTAAAAGAATAAAAATAAAAATAACCAAGATTCAATCAAAACCAACCCAAAATCCACCGATCAATGAAAAGTCACCACCTCATCACACATAAGCCACCCACGCCGATGAAGATCTCCCCTCACCCCCACCCAGTGGCGGATCTTGCCCGTTGAACGTGTCAGGGGCGAAAGACACGGGCACTAAAAAAAAGCCCGGGTAAGCCTGGGCCAAACATAGTATATATAAAAAATTTCGATCGAAATGCGGAAAATTAGCACTACGGCCGAAAAACTTGCCCGGGCCATGGCCCTGCCAGAGCTCTTCTAAGAACCGCCCCTACCCCCACCCCCACCCCCCACGCCACATGCGGACCAGTATGCCCGGCGTAGAGAGGCTTCCACGCCCATTTCGTGTAGTCATACGTTTAATATCAATGAGTTGAAGTGAATATTTTCAATTATCATAGAGCATTCACAATGATAAACCTAAAAATATGTGAGTGGGTTTAGTTATATTATAAAGAATGGTTGTTAGGGGCTGTTTGTTTACCTCTTAATAGGGCTCTTAATGGTTTAGACCTCTTACTTGTTCAGCACTTAATGGTTCAGACTGTTTGTTTCGCGAGCAAATGTCTGAATGGTTCAGACATTTGCCTCTGAATGGTTAAGTGTTATACTAAGTCTGAATGGTTAAGACCTCTAATCTGAATTGGTCAGACAATTGCCTATAAATGGTTAAGCATTATACTGCCTCTTAATGGTTCAGACCTCTTACTGGTTCAGAACTTAACCATTTAAAAGTTGCCAAACAGCCCCTTAGTGTTTTTGAGTGGTTGTGAGTGGATGAGAGAGAAAATATATGGGAATGTTACTGTTCATCTTGTGACAACCGGTAATTAACGGCCTCTAATTACGAGATTAACCAACGTTTAAGATGATAATAAATAGTGTTTAAGATACGAATTTACTTAATTAGGCTTGTGGAATGCCTAGGAACGCTTATCGGACGTTACAGTGCACATATGAGGATTTTCTGGAAAACTGCGTAACGTTAAACGATAACGAACTGATTCCGTACAAAATACCGACAACGCGAACAAATACGAATTTTATATGTATAATTTAAATCTATGGATTTCGTTTTGCGAAATTTTCACGCTTTCGAATGTCACAACACGCAAATGTGAACGAAAAACGCGGAAACAGTAACGCACCGACAATCAATAACGAAACGGAAGCACGGGAATCGAATTTTGTCTTGATATTTAATCTAAGATAAATATAATTATTTATATTTGTTTCAAATGTCCAAACCTCAGAAACTTTCACAACGAAACTATGATTAGTTATATTTCGTTTAAACGTCATTTTTCGAATAATATTTTTTTTAAATAAATATAATTATAGTCACGTTCTTGGAATGACACTATGGAATCACGCTAAGCTAGCTTTGCACAGGATTATCCAGGTGAGTTCATAACCCCCAGTTTTTCTAGTTTTACGTTTTTACAAATGTTTTCGGGGGTGGAAAGACATGCAAGTTTTGCAAAAATAAACAACTTTTCAATGAACGAAAACTCATACTTTTAAACCGTTTTGCGAATGGATTTCAAGGAACTTAAACGGTTTACGAACGCTTTATACTAAACATACCGGTTTTACAAAACACATGCGTATTTACGAAACGTGCATGATTTTCATGACTAGAGACGGGAATGTCCTAGCTACAACAACGAGATTGGGTTTGTCTGCGTACGCAAAACGAGACCACCCAGTGAGTTCATGTCCCCCTTTTCTTTTAAACGTTTTCGGTTTTATAACTCTCGGGGGGGGGGGGGAATACATGTTACTATGGTATGGTTAAGCTATGGAATGAATTAGTAGATCACGTGCAAATAGGCTGATACTTAAAGCACCATTAATCTTGTTTAAGACCACATAACAAAGGGGGTAGATCTATCGGGTACAGGGCGAGCCCCACTCACGAGTCCTTGTGTGACCACATGGAGTTTCCTTTGTTACCCTCGCCGGGTGGACCGGTACTAAATCGCTTACGGGTTGGTGGCTTCCTATGTCGACACACATATTAATGTCCTAGCTACACATTAATGATCAGCATGTTCATTGACGCTTTACGTACCGGATTTCGATACCTAAACTTTCAAATGCCTTTAAGATTCATTTGACACAAACACACAAATACATGGTTTTACAAACATTGGTAACCTTTTCAACTTATGTACAAGTAAGAGGACGAGTTGGCCCTGCTTATAAAGATCCTCGTGGGCTAGACTCACAACTTTCATATATCATGCCGAGAAAATGATATTACTATATTTTCTCAATAACTTTTAAACCGGTTATCAACAAGATTTGTTTTAAATCTTTTTTAAAACGAACTATGAACTCGCTCAACTTTATGTTGAATTTTTCGCATGTTCTTTCTCAGGTTACATTTTCAAAACTATGGAACGGTTGGAATAGGAAAACCCATGGGCATTCGAGTAATTAGTAGGCGTTATATTTCTTGAAGTCTTAGCTTATTTGCTTCCGCTGTGCAAAGAGATACCGGTCCAGTCATGCCAGCTCTGATATTTCGGGGTGTGACACACCTGTAAATATATGGGAAAAAATATCAATTTTCTAATTTTTTTAGAAATGGTTGTGAGTGGAGGGGGGAGAAAAAAGTAATGATAAATGTATAAAAATATTATTTAATTAAAAAAGAGAAAAAAATAGTCGTTTTTAGTGTAAATATATGAATATGGATAAAAAAATTCATTCTTAATGCTGATTAAAACAATAGTGGATTTTCATTTACGAAATGTTATAACTTGTTTAATATTCCCGCAAAATAACTGAAGAAACACGGAACTAATTTTAGGTTTATTAGTTTGGTTTATGTTTCAAACATGAGGGTTTCCTGAGCTTGTGTGTGACAATCCTTCCTTCAAAACAGCAACACTGTAAGCTCGTTAAGAGGGGAATATGGGGCTTTCCCTCTTAACCAGACTCCGGCGTGAGAATAAGTAACAGCTTTGAGGAAATAAGTGTGTGTTAAGAGTGAGAGTAGAGAGAATGGAGTGTTTAACCGGAGTATGGAGGTCCCTATTTATAGCCGGAGTGGTGTAGGAGGAGATGGGCTGATGGGCCTTAGGCCGGAAGGCGACAACAAGGAATATCCTCCTTGTCTCACGGGTATCGACCGTTAGTGGCTTCTAGAAGTTCTTCGGTGCTGGCGCACCTTGATTAGAGCCACGTGTCCGAGTTGTCGGCCTTGTTGTCCTTCTTCAATCAGCAGGTGAGTGGAGATCATGTGGCAGTTGTCGCCGCCCCCTGATTGGTGCCACGTAGGCGTCCTTGCGTACTCTCTGTCTCCTGCATGACTGTTAATCGTGGAGCACGATAGAGGACAGCCTGGTGGACGCTGACTGGCTCGTTCTTCTACCACTCGTACCTTTGGTACTTTCTAAAGTGGCCCTGCGCCGTAACTCTCGCGCGACCCTAGCTGTGCGCACAACTAGCCGGCGCGAGTTTGTAGGAGTTGAGGACTCTTCTTCGGGATACTAAGTATGAAGCTGATGTAATCTCTTGTCTAAGTCTCACGCGGAGCTCAGGCTTTACCTAAGTAGGCCGCGCAGGATCTGTGGTTAATCAGCTTATTGAGTGAGGAGTATGGTCCAATGCGTGACCTGAATGGTCTGCGCGGCTTTTTGGGACCATACCCCTTCAAGTCACCCCAGTCCGGTGCTGCTTCCATGCGTGAAGTAAATGGTTGGAGCTCTAGGCTTAGAAAAAAGAAAGTGTGCTAGCCTTTAAAAGTATTTGCTAGGTCTTGGTAGACGGCGCGCGTATGAGTGCTTGTCGACTACTACGGCGCGGCTACCATGCTGGCCTGTTGATAGCTGTTGTTTTGGAGTGTTGGCGCGCAAGCTCATTGGATAATGATGAATGCGACGCAGTCTTTGCTAACTTCTGCATGAAGTTTGTAGTAAATTTGGGCGAGAAAACTCTTGAAATTTGAATTCTGACAGGTTAGTGCAAATGTCGTTGATGGCGACGGTTGAGTTGACTGCTGACACGGCGATCATCATGCTGCCACTGACGGTTCGCCTTTCTGTCAGGCGAGTGAGGACCACGCGTGCGTGGTAATTGTCACCCCGATAATCCCGCCTTACGTGGCGATTTCTGATTGGATACGCGCGCGGTGATCTCGGCACGTTTACCCATCGCATTAAATGCGATGGGTATATATACTCGACGATAGGAGAGAGGATTACACATTCGTATTTGCACTCTCTCCTTTCTTCTTTTAATCTTCAAGTTTCCTTCAAATCTTCAAGATTTTCTTGAGTGTTCCTCGAGTTTTTCCAGAACTCAGTAGACTTTTATACTCAACTGCTCATGGCTGAAGAGGAATCTGTGTAAGTTGAAGAAGGTCCACTCCCTGTTCTGAAGTGGGATCAGGGACTGTTTGAACAAATCACAAGAGGATTCCGGTTTTCACCGGAGTGGGATGCAAGGTATCCCCGGCAGGGTCAGACGGCCGCCGACGCACCGCCGGGATACATAACTTTGTTTGAGGACTTTTTCCTTCAAGGAAATTTCCGACTGCCGGCGACGGAATTCATGGCGTCTATTCTTCACTTATACGGCTTTCATATTTCCCAGATGAGTCCGTCTGGGATGGTGAGGGTTAGGCATTTCGAATTTTTGTGCCGATCTCAGGGGATGGAACCCACTGTCGAGAAGTTCCGAGCCTTTTACCAACTGATAAGGAATATGGGCTTCTATTCCTTCGGTAATCGCGGTGCGGCGAAGAAGATCTTGATAGGCCTTCCCAAGAGTTTTCATGACTGGAAAATGAAGCTTTTCTTTATTAGGGAGGAAGTCATTCCGATCGCGATGATGTTTCGTGAGCCGGATAAGATTGAGAAGGAGGAGCTCATTATACCAAAAGGGTCTGATTCGTATATAAATTTGCTTGTGACGCCTAACCGAATTTTCGGTGAGAAAGTGCTGGTTGCGGCGCATATGAGTCACAAATGACCAGAAAACAACGAAGACGTACCAGTTCTGAAGTTTGACGACAGAGGTATGTTTTGCTTCCTTTTTCTCTTCTTGTAATGAACTTGCACCTAATTGTTGGTTCTTTATCGTAGAGGCGCACCTTTATCAGGCAGCCTTTCCTACCTTTGGTGGGTCTATGGGCGTGTACCCGTTACGCTTTGGGGAGCCCTACTGGTATGAGTAGATAAAGGGCAATTTCTTCTATCCCCCTATTGGAGTCTTTGCCAATCCTCCTTCTGCGACTGAAGGTGCGCAACTTCCCAAACTGAGACCCTTGCGCGGCGTGATTTCTGCTAGAAAGGAAATCTTATATCTTTCTAACGAGGAGTCCGTAGGTTCGTCGCAAGAAGAGTTGAGCTCATGGTCTAACATCTATGCAGGTGTGTTGCGTGACTTAGGGATAGACCCGGATGAGAGAGCAAAGAAGGCTCCTATTAAGAAGAAGCCCAAGAAAGTGACTGTTGACACTGGTGCGACCAGTAAAAAGGGTGGGACGAGCCGCGCGGCAGCTACGACTCAAGATAAAGGTACTCTTCGATTTCGGCAGAGTAACCTTGAGGATTACGTTGTCGCTAGTGACTCACTAGAGGGTTTGTCCCGTATAGGTGAGAAGAAGAAAAGTAACGCAGCCGGGTCAAAAAGTTCTGGAAGTGCAGGGTACAGGATCCCTGAAGCAAGCGGTGCAGAAGGTTGTGGGCCCGGTGATAGGGAAACAGAGCAGCTTGTGTAACACCCCAATCGCGTAATACAACAACACACGACGGAAATATCGGGGAGTCACGTTACAAATTGCTCAACTACTGGTACTAAATTGTTTCAATATCATTAACATTGTTTTACAAACAAAGAATACATGAAACTGTTATTTTGTTTTAGAAGTCTAAGGCCCGAATGCAATCCTATGCGTTGCATGCTTGAAATAGTCGAAAACCTGAAACATATGTGAAAACAGTCAGCATAAAAATGCTGGCGAATACATAGGTTTTATTGGCCAAATACATGGCAAAACATTTGGTATTATTATCTTAATTGTGAAAACTCGTGACAAAAATAGGTTTGTATATGGCATTATGACATTTACTAAGTCAATTTTATGTTTTATATTGAAATCCCGATTAAACTATCATAAAAACTTGAGAATGTGTTATTAGGAATCCAATCAAGGATTAATAATAACTGTTTTGAAATAATCAAAACTTATATATGTATTACATAAATCAAATCAATGAATTATGATAATACTTCAGATATCTTTCTAAGAATCTAACACATAAGAATATGGGAGATTCTACAAAGATTATGATATCCAACAATGAACAAATGTACACAAAATCCTAAAGTGATCCAGATAACGCTACAAGAATAAAATAAGAACACTTATATATAGGAAGTACCAGCAGCGTATCCACCATGTGCTTATTTTATTATACCTGTTTCGTTATTTAAATCATAACTACCACATAACACATAAACCAACCAACTTGTGAACACGCATTAAAGCACACAATGAATCCAATCAAGGACTCCAGTATCAGTACTTTAAACATCCTACAAGAATCAATCTATGAAGATAGATAGATGCTATAAGGATTTGGGTTCTATCACATTGTCTAACTTATCACGCATTAATGCACACAATGAATCCAAAAAAGGATTCCAATATTGGTACTTTAAACATCCCATATGAGTCTAACTATGAAGATAGATAGATGCTACAGGGATCCTGGGTTCTTGACATATTGAATTATTGAATCATAGCAAACCTAAATCCTAATGGTGATTCGGTATAACGCCACGAAAGGTAATACAATAAGCACACTTATATATAGGAATTACCAGCGGCGTATCCACCATGTGCTTATTGTATTATCTAGTTTCGTTATCTAAATCACCAATAAACTACACAAAAATCAACCATTGAGTCTGCAAAGTACTTCTTAAAAATCTCACTATGAAGATAGGAAGATCTAAGTCTGTACTTCAAATATCCTACATGAATCTAACTATGAAGATAGGTAGATCACTTAAGGATATAACATAACGTTTGCATAATCGGAATAATACACATAAAAGCACTTAGTGAACACATGTATGCCATACATTTTGAAAACAAATCGATTGCACATATGAATCACCCCAAAACATTTGAAAATAGTAAAATAGGGGAACTATGTACTCGCCTGGGGTTGTGTATAGTCCCGTTTCAAAAGGTATAGCAAAGCTCAAAAGACCAAGAGTTCAAGAGTTGAAGCGATTCCTAGGGTAACAGATACTATGTTAGGGAATCGACACCTAAATCGGAAGATTGGGTAGAATGAAGTCTTGTAAACCAAATGAGCATTAGAACTCATGTGATATTGTTTAAAAAAGCGTACATTCTAAAACGAAACCTATCTTAAGTGCTTACGACCCATTAAGGTAGCTTACGCCACTTTAATGCGTCGTTCGCGCAAAAGCGTGTTCGAGACGCCTAACTAGTCCTATGACAAGTATTATATGCCTTAACATATCTAATTATGTTATATAATCAGTTTAGATGTCAAAACATGTGTTACATATGCTTAAAATGAAATTATGTGCAAAAGGGTATTTTGGTCATTTTCCTAAGGCATATAAACTACCTATCATACAACTAACTAAACGAAGTGACCATAAGGTATAACCTAGGAAGGTTATTCCCTATACAACTATGGTCACAATATATGTTTGGTCGGATCCTAATGATCGACCAAACGATTCGGGTTCGTAAGTTTAAGCGATTGATTAGATCGCTTATCTTACGACTCTTCATAAGCACTAAACCTAAAGTGACGAGTTAAAACATGTTTAACGAATTTAGAGAACAGGTTTGGTATCAAAACAAACGGTTTTGATACCTAAGAGTAGTTTGGTTACAAAATACGCAAGAATACGCATTTTGGCCGAAACTACGACTCGTCACTACACCTAATCAACGTGGTAATCAGTAGGTATAGTCATTAGGGACTATAACTTTCGTGATTACGCTCACGTTGCGAAGTTCAAACGAACTTCGTGTTGACCATTTACTGGTCAAAGCTGAAATTCAAACACAGTTTGACTTTCGGGCTAAAAACGCATAAAAGAACGAAAGAGGACTTACAACGGGTTCAAGCAATGGAGTCTTGATCCGATTATTCTCAGGTATGAAGTGAAAGCACCTCAACTTAAAGATCAATCAGATCAAGAGTGTGAAATGAAATGAAAACGGATGGGGTATTTACAGGAAAACAAGAACCGTTAGGATCGTTTCTTGAAATCTGGGCTTCAATCTTGAGCGTACATGTGGGCACAAGGTTTTGTGATACTAGGGGCATCCAAAACCAGCCCATAGAATAGAAGAAACCATGTGCAAAACCATGGGAACAGTTGGGTTTTAATAAAATGAGATCTGCTGTGCTGGAGAAGGCTTACAGACCTTAACATATCTAATTATGTTATATAATCAGTTTAGATGTCAAAACATGTGTTACATATGCTTAAAATGAAATTATGTGCAAAAGGGTATTTTGCAATACACCTCAAAGCCTATTTCTAAGCCATGTGAACAGTTGGGTTTTAATAAAATGAGATCTGCTGTGCTGTGCTGGAGAAGGCTTACGGACCGTAAGCACCACCATACGGTCCGTAAGGACCTTGTGTGCTGGCAGAATCTTTCAGCAATTGGCAGAACAGGCCCCTGCATCTCCAAACTTGATTTTTGATGCGTTTTGGCACGTTTAAGCCCCCATTAACCCCATTTCAAAGCTCTAAAATGAAGTTAAAGTATAGGGAACTTAAAATGTGCTCAAAAATATCTCAGATGTTGGTTCGTTTGGTCGTACGATTGCGTTGTTCTGTTAATTACGACGAAACACGAACGGTTGCGAAAAACGATCCAATTTACGCGACGAATGGGATTTTATCATGCCAATCACTAAAATAAAGTATTTTAATGATGACATAAATTTTTGGAGGTCCGGATATATTCAAAACGTAAAATATGCGCGAAAATGCAAACTTATGCACTTTTTGACACTTTTAGTCCCTATTGATCAAGAAAGTTTATTTTTGCGCACCAAACACCTCAAAGCCTATTTCTAAGCCTTCTGAAGGATATTTAGGGCATATTTAACTTATGATCAAGTTCCGGATTGTGCAATACAATGTGATCAGCAGACTTTCGCAGTTTGACGCCAATAGTCCCTGAGTGTGCATAAACTTGTTTTTGACACACCAAAGCTTTCAAAACTTATTTATAAGTTATCTAAAAGTTATTTATGGTATGTTAAGCCTTTGTCATTGTCCCGGAGTGTTTGCCGCATTAAATTGAGTACGTTTACGTATCAGTTCGCGTTTAACTTTCAAGAAAGCGATTTAAAGTTTGAAAATGAACTAGAATCAAAATGTGAAATTGTGAAACCAAAATAAACAAATTTTTGAGACCAAAACACATTGTTTCTTTGATAAGAGATAGTGTCCTACATTGTGTGTGTTTACGGAGCACAAGTGTCACAGTCTCCCCTACTTCAGGAAATTTCGTCCCGAAATTTATTCGATGGAGACTGTAGAATGGAATTGAAACAACTAATGGATAAGCAGATTGCTAGATCCCAAAGATGCGGAGCATCATTTGGAAATTTTAAGGATTTCAAAATCTGATTTGGGGTATTCAAAGTATCTCAAGGTATTCACTCCTTTGAAACTTGTGATAGTCGACTAGTATTCAAAAATCATTTAAGTAAGGCACTATGTTATACTTAGCTCCTAGTGTAATTCCTAGCAAACGAAGGGGTGTACATTCAAGCCCTTCACGTACACAGTTTCTAACGTCCCACGAGGTATATCCAATGCACCATGAGCATCTCATGCATAGGAGACGGGTCAACATACCTATGGTATCAAGATCGTCACCTTTAACACCATATCATACTCCCGGTCGGCTCGATTTATGTTAATGAATGTACTTGCTATTATCTATCAGAACAAACACTCAAATAACAAACAAACACATAATCACATAATGGTCCAAGATAACATAAAATCACCAATTGACCTCAGAAACGTTCTGAAGAATAACACAATAAGAACACTTATATATAGGAAGTACCATTGGCGTATCCACCGTGTTCTTATCGCATCTGTTGGGATTGAACCCTACCAGAGGAACAGATAATGTAAAGCCAAAACCTGATCACAACAGTGGATTCACAATAAGCAGATGTTTACACTAAGCTCTCCCATTGACAGTGGCTACCTATCTGCTGATACACTCTAAACACTGCTCAGAAGAACAACTGATCAACCAAACACTGATGGAATAACTAAAGAATGCTAAAAGGCAAACACTGAGCTCTATCTACTGTTGTCTCTTAAGTACTGCTGAAGATTCAAGCACTGCTCATTCAAAGACTGATCACCTTTTGAAGAAAGCACTGATGTTCAAGTAATCAGTGCTTAGGCTACAACAGTGGAACGTGAACAGTGTTAGACTTGTTTTGTATTGTATTATCTATCAGTTGTTAGACATCAGTAGTTTTGTATAGATCAGTGTCTATAGGTTGTTAGGCTGTTAGAAGTCACTATCATGGTGACGTCAGCTGAAGTACATCAGTAGTTTGGTTTGCCTATAAATATAACAACACTCTGTACTGTTATATTTGATTCGTTTTGAATGAGTTATTCTCCTCAATTCAATCCTTTCATCTTGTGCAACCAACTCTGAAGTATCAGGCTGAGGGGGAGTTTAGTCTGTAAGCTTGCAATGTAATCTTTTGCTTTCAATGTAATCTTTCGACTCTATGAAAAAGCAATTGTTTATCAAACTATATTTTCCTTTGATTGTGTTTAACAAAGTTTGTATTCATTTCCGCTGCACTTTACATCATTTCATATACTCTGAATGTTCAATTCATACAAACAAGCACAATCATGAGAGCCTCAGATCCTAACAATTGGTATCAGAGCCTGGACAGTCAAATTCGATCTAACAATCAATTTGACATAACAGTTCCGCTCAAAATTCATTGATACTAAGGTTGGTTGTATTCAGTTGAAAAACAGAGTAACGAGTGAATCATGATCAAAATGGTTATTCAGAAACTCTGTAAAACAACCAAGATTTCATATGACACACAAATTTCACTCAACAAGTGATATCATGCACAAGTCACTCATAGTTTTCAGATCTGTAAAATATCTGATAAAGTATGGGATCGTTATTTTCAAAATTGATTTCAATTGTTGTTTTGATATCTGTGATGTTTTCACTAGATGCTAAAGTATGAACCTCAGATTAGCAAAACCTATGTTCATCTAAACGCAGGTGATCTGCTAACATAGAAAAGAGGGAAATAAAGCTTTAGTCAAAATTTCTTATGTGCTCAAAGGCAAGTTGAGAATCCTCAAAAGGACCAAAACAACCTTGTCAAAACACATTAAGAAAATAAGAGGTCAAAACAGTACAAATCATACGTAATGTGAGATCTGGTAATAAAACATGTACAAATGTGTCTAGATCTCCCAAAACATTACTTCAAAATGATTCTGGACTAATCTTCTTCAAAATAACATCTCCCGGTGAGTATTTCTGTACTTGTGAATGAGAAGGGTAAAAAGGGTAAAAAGGGAAAAAGAAAATGAACAAATCTCATAGTGTGGTTATCTCAGAACTTTTGAAATCAAAAGGAAAGAGTATAAGCATAAAACACTCTTGAGGTTGAAGTTGGGTTAAACAATGGGATCATGCCACTGTGTGCATTCATCAATACAGGAATTGTTCAGGTTTCTATGACATTCCCAGTGATTGACCTTAAAAGAAGAATTTACAATCAATTGACAAGAAAATGACCCCAAACAATGGTCAAAATAACTTGAGAATGATATGATCTTGAACTTATTGGAAAGCTGTCAGATCCTTTTGATAATTTTCAAAACATCCTTTAATTTTTAAAAAGGTGTTTTTCTCCAAATAAAACCAGACATATATTATTTTTATAAAATATATTTTGTACTTTTACTCATTTTTGATAGTAAAAGTTCTTCTCTGGTCAGGATGCAATTTCCTTATTTTTGTGTGAAATTACTATCCTAAATCTGATCAAAAGGAAATGGCACACATACCAAGGTCATGTTAAGCTCTAGTTTGGTTGTCACAGATCAAAATTGATTGCAAATTGATTTTGAACTACTGAGATACTCATGTTCTAGTTCAAGTAATTAGACACAAAATGAGTTGTTTTAGTAGAAAAAGTTTTCATCATCTGGAATGTTAAACCACTGTCTGGAATAATGGACATTTGGCAAAACCTTGAACAAAAATATCTGTAGATAAATGCTGGCAATTTAATCTTGATAATATACATCTAAAATGTATTTTGTCAAGAATAGCAATTCTGGTGTTTCAACAGATGCTAGATAAGATATTGTGCTTTCACAAGACAAAATCAATTCCTAGATATAGACAAGCAGATGCTAAAATTATTTGTCAAAAGTCAAAACACTGCTGCAGAAACAGTTGTTACACAAATGATCCTCATTATTGTTTTCAACCACTGATGTTCCTTAAATGCTGTTGTGCTCAAACATCTGCCCTCTAAAGTCTGTCCACTGCTAATAGTCAACCTCTGTTTCTTACAAAAACACTGATGTTTAAAATCTTTGTTCCATCCACTGATACACCCACTGTTTCATTTCATTACCGTTGTAACTACTGATGCTTGATCCATCAGTGGCTGTCAAAACAACTGTCCTCCATTATTTACCATTCCATCAGGGGTTGGCACGTGGACAGTTTTTTAGCTGTCAGATCAAAATAACCGCTGCCACATCAGCGATCACTTTTTCCCTAAATAAAACCCTGCCCTAAACCCCCAAACAGGGTTTTACACTGTCGAATTGAATTCCAAAGTTCTCTTCTCATAGCAGTTTCCAACCCTTTTTCTCAAAACATTCTCTGATTCTTCTTCATCAAAATGACGAAGTCAAAATCAAAATCAAAATTTAAACCAAAATCACCATCATCTTCAAAAGAGGTCGCTCAAACGACCGAAGAAACTGTTGAAATCCCATACAAATCACCACATAACTACGTGGGTCTCCTCACAAAACCTACCGATAACCACACCTTCGACTCCATCATTGATACACTATCTGCATCAAAGTATAAAACTTTGTTGACAGCAGATGCTCCCATTTACTTGCAAACCCAGTAAGAGTTTTGGAAAAATGCAAATCTTGAAAAACAAGACAAGAAAGTAGTAGCCATTAGCTCCTCGATACAGGGTAAAGCATTTCAAATCACCCCACAATCAATCTCAGAGGTCTTCAAACTCGATGATCTGAAAGGTAAAACTTCTTTTGATAAAACCAAGTTAAAAGTTGATTTTCTGAAAAGAGGGTATGCAGAACAATCAAAGGTAGATACCTTAAAAAAGGTTATTTTCCATCTGCACCCAGATTTTTATTCCACACACTTGTAAGTTGTGTTTCTAATAAGACAACAGCGTTTAATGAAATACTATTGAAGATTCAATGCCTGGGATATGCTATTCTAAACAATAAAGATTACAACTATTTCCAGGAGATCTTCAATGACATGGTAAAGAATGTTGACAGCAACTCATTTCTTCTTTTTCCAAGATTTCTGAGCTATTACATTAAACAAAAATTTGAAAAAGAGGATGAAAATTTGCCCAAACAAGGTGTCCATTTTCAAATAAAAGGTTTAACAATTGAAACATTTTCAAGAATGATGGCAGTAATAAAATTAAAAGCAAAAGAGCCTGAGCAGATTTTAGAAACTGCCACTGATCCTCAGGCAACTTCTACTGAGCCCACTGCTCCAGGTGATCAACGCAGCACACCCACTGCTTTGAAACCCACACCTGCCACCACAAAAAGAACCAAAAAAGAAAATATCCAGAAAGCCCACCATACCCAAAACAAAGGCATCTCTGGAAGATGAGATCCCAGAGACAATGCCAGTGACAGCACAAAAGTCACCAATAACCACTGCTGCTACTTCCTCACAGCAGGTGGAAGAAAGATCTCAACCCCAGCCTCAAACTCCTCCTGCATCCTCACAAAAGGATTAGGTTGTAACCACAGGGACACCAAATTATGAAGCTCTGGATCCACTCGGATCTATCTTCCACGGTCCTGATCCCAAGGACATGTCTCTTTCAACACCCATACCCTCACCAATCATAATGCCACAATCAATAATACCCCTGTTGCATGCAGTTGATATTGCACAGACACAAACCAGTTCCTCTCTATCACCCATTACTGAGAGTATACCTCCACAAGTGACTGGGTCTGATGCTTATACCTCTGCTATCCCAGCAACAGCTGAGGAGGTTACACCCCCTGAGTTACAAGTAACTCTCGGTGGTAGTTCAAGTAGAGCAGCAACTACAACTGATGGATCAACAGATCTTCAGTTGGATAGTTGTTTCATCAATAAGACTCCCTTGAAGGCAATTTCTTCTATGGCAACATCGGTAACCACCAGGAGTTGATTTTAACCACCGGTACCATCAAAGGTTTATCGAGTGCTGAAGAAAGAAGTCCCCAGTACCAAGAACAAGGGGCATCAATGGATGATTTTTGGGACTCAGTTCCTAAGTCACACATTGGTACAACCACCACTAGTGGGGATTCAGATGATCCTACTCATGTAGGTGATGATTCAAAATATCAGGAATTGACGAAAAGAGTTGAAAAACTTGAAGATTCAGTTGCTGAAATTAAAGATATGGTGCAAGAGATTTTAAAAGCTTAGAAAGCACAAGCTACTGCTGTTCCTGCTCAAGCACCTGCACAACATGCATTTGCTGCAAATGAGCTTTGGAATATTTTTCAACCCATGCTTGAAAAACAGCAACATATGGCTGATCAAAAGCATGCTATTCAAGTACAAATGCTGACCAACATGGTGGAATCAAGGTTTAAAAACACTCAAGCAGATATCAAGGCTACAAAGGCCAGCATACAAAAGACTGCCCATGGTGAAAAAGTTCCATCTTCCATCCTCTTCATGGATACACCCCTTGTAGATAATGCCAAAAAGGGGGACAAAATCAAGTTAAGAAAGAAAGGAATAGAAGATGGGCTGAATATTGAACCAGAAGAAGAAAAACAGTCATCTAAATCATCTCAAACCACAAAATCCAAAACCTCAATCCAAACATCTGATACATCAGTAGTTACAAAAACTGCTGTCAGTAGCCAAACAGCTGCCATATCATCAACACACACACCTCCAACACACACCACTCCATCACACACCATCACAACCACTGTTCCACCACCATCATCATCTACAATCATATCACCACCACTGCCTCCTGCCATAAAGCAGAAGACAGCAGGTGTTACAACATCTGCTGTAATGACAACAGTGATTGAAACACCAGTTGTTTCAACCACTGTCAGTCAACCACAATCACAAACCACTGCTATCCAATCTCGAACAAATACAACAAGTTCATAGCTGATCTTATTTCTGAGCATAAAAGAAAGCAGCAGGAGTTGGTGGAAGGAAAGGTGGATACTGCGGATGCCATAGCAAAATGGTCAAAGCAGCAAACGGATGAAGCTTATGAAAGGCTTGAGAAGCAGAGGTTGAAAGTCTCTGACACTCCTAAAAAGTCTAACTACAAAAAACTACAGGAGCAAGTCAAGACCTTTGAAACACAGATCAGCACAGCAGAAGCCTTTGTCACAGAGTTAAGAAAAGAAAGGAAGAAAATGCTGTCTGCTGGAGAAGAAGAGAACAAAGAAGCTGATCACATTGAAGAAGCTATCAAGAAAATAGCTTTAGAAAAAGAAAGATTAGCAAAACTACAAGACCTTGCCAAAAGGGTCAAAGTAGTAAGCCAAAATTCATCAGCAGATGTCACAAACAGTGAGCTGTATGACAAAGAAGTTGAAGCAGATATAGATGCAGCTAATGAGATTATTGAAAAAGCATTCACACGAGTGTCTGAAGCTCATGATACTGCTCTACACTTCTTCTCTAGGCCAAACACTTTAAGTTCATCAGTCAATAAACCTCTCCCAAGAAACCCATTTGGTTTTAAAATACTAAAGTGGCTCTCTGATCAAAAGACCCACGTATTGACTCTGATCAGAACCAATGGAGAAGTGAGGCATATATCAAGGAATCAAGCACTAAGCCTAAGTGTTGAAGATCTACAAGATCTCCTTGAGCTTACACTGCGCAGGGATGAGGCTGATTTAAGTTCCAAAAAGTTTGAAGAAGATTATTAAAAGAAAAGCTAAGGAACTTCTGATGAAGAATAAAGATCCAGAATAATGACAGGTTTTGGCATTATCTATTCCAGGGGAGATTGTTTGGATTGAACCCTACCAGAGGAACAGATAATGTAAAGCCAAAACCTGATCACAACAGTGGATTCACAATAAGCAGATGTTTACACTAAGCTCTCCCCTTGACAGTGGCTACCTATCTGCCGATACACTCTAAACACTGCTCAGAAGAACAACTGATGAACCAAACACTGATGGAACAACTAACGACTGCTAAAAGGCAAACACTGAGCTCTATCTACTGATGTCGCTTAAGTACTGCTGAAGATTCAAGCACTGCTCATTCAAAGACTGATCACCTTTTGAAGAAAGCACTGATGTTCAAGTAATTAGTGCTTAGGCTACAACAGTGGAACGTGAACAGTGTTAGACTTGTTTTGTATTGTATTATCTATCAGTTGTTAGACATCAGTAGTTTTGTATAGATCAGTGTCTATAGGTTGTTAGGCTGTTAGAAGTCACTATCATGGTGACGTCAGCTGAAGTACATCAGTAGTTTGGTTTGCCTATAAATATAACAGTACTCTGTACTGTTATATTTGATTCGTTTTGAGTGAGTTCTTCTCCTCAATTCAATCCTTTCATCTTGTGCAACCAACTCTGAAGTATCAGGCTGAGGGGGAGTTTAGTCTGTAAGCTTGCATTGTAATCTTTTGCTTTCAATGTAATCTTTCGACTCTATGAAAAAGCAATTGTTTATCAAACTATATTTTCCTTTGATTGTGTTTAAGAAAGTTTGTATTCATTTCCGCTGCACTTTACATCATTTCATATACTCTGAATGTTCAATTCATACAAACAAGCACAATCATGAGAGCCTTAGATCCTAACAGCATCATACCCCTCCTGTTACCTTAATCATTCTAGATTTTATGCCACCATACTTAACAAGGCTTACTATGGTTCTCATGTGTCAAAACTCATAATTAAGTGTGCACCCATAATTACTCATTTCGTCACATGGTCCACATAGCTCCTCTTGTTAAGCAAGGGTAAACAAATATTAAGGTCGAACTATCGTCTAAATCAAATAAACATTATCACAACATAACATCTGTCAAATTGAATTGTATTTCATACTAGCAATGATAACACTAGTTATTTTGCCTATGACAAATTTAGTAGTATATATTTTATTCTAGTACAAATATATATGTTTCATATTAACCAAGCAGCTAGAATGCAACATATACTAATCATACATTATCATCATAATGTAAGCATATCGAGGAAAATTATTTTCAAATCATGCGCTAGGTATGCTAAATGAACATACAAGGTAGAAATGCAAAACAATGTGTCCATATGCTACAAGAACATGTGCAACAGAAATGCAATGTAAAACAATGTACTAAGTATACACTAAATGGACATATATAGCATAAAATGTAAATGAAACTAATGTACTAAGTATGCACTAAATGGACATACATAGCATGAAATGTAAATGAAACTAATGTACTAAGTATGCACTAAATGGACATACATAGCATGAAATGTAAATGAAAATAATGTACTAAGTATGCACTAAATGGACATACATAGCATGAAATGTAAATGAAAATAATGTACTAAGTATGCACTAAATGGACATACATAGCATGAAATGGAAATAATGTACTAAGTATGCACTAAATGGACATACATAGCATGAAATGTAAATGAAAATAATGTACTAAGTATGAAATAAATGGACATACATAGCATGAAATGTAAATGTAAATGAAAATAATGTACTAAGTATGCACTAAATCAACATATGAAGCAAATTGGATTTACAATCATGTGCTATACATATTTATTAAACAAATCATGTGTATAATGCTATGATCATAAAACAGTGTTATGTTGTATTGATCGTGTTACCAAATTTGTACAAATGCACTAGAGTGCAACCATATTATACTAAATTATAAGATTTAGTTCCTAAAGAACGGAATCCTCAAAATTAGCACGAAATTTGAAATTACACACAGTGCAATCACATTAACATTTGAAATTGAAATAGAATAACAGAGATAAAGATAAACTTCTTGAAATTTATATTGTCATTACAAACATTGTTTAAAAATATGTACATTGATCTTGAAAATAAACAGGAAATTTAGAGGTTCAAATGATCATAAGCGCTTGATCATTAGCTTGAGCCTCATTGATGTTGAATGCTCGTCCATTAGCATTGGCAAGCTTGGGGCAGTTTCGCTTGAAATGATTTAAGTCACCACAATTGAAACATGCTCTTGGGCGAGTCTGAGTAGGGGCTGCTTGATTCTGGATACGACAGGTCACACCTAGATGTCCAAACAAACCACAAAGTGTACACTGGCGACAAGGGGAATTTGATGCATGATGATAATTGCAATGATTGAACCAAGGTTGCTTCCCACGATAAAATCCCTTAAAGGGTACTGAGTTCAGTGGAGCAGGTGCAGGAATTGCAAAATTCTTTGAAGCCTTGCGCTTCTTAGAATTTTTAGAAGATTCAGCCTTTGATCTTCTCGAAGTCTCGGTAACAGATTCGGTGTCTTGTTTCTTGTCTCCTTGTCGAGATAACTTACCTTTTCTAACCTGTGAATCAGTCAAGATAGCAGCTAATTCCTTAGCCTCCCTGAGCGTTGCAGGTTGGCTGCCAGTGACAATGTCTTGGACAGGGTCAGGTAAACCATCGATGTATTTCTCAATGGCCCGATCCAGAGGTGTGACCATAGTGGGGCAAAGTAGGCTTAACTGTTCAAATCGGTCAGTGTAGGCACGATTTTCCCCACTATCTTGCTTCAGATGATAGCACTCATTTTCCAGTGCCCTTATTTCACTTCGTGGGCAGAATTCCTTCTTTATAAGATCCTTGAATTCTTCCCACGTCAGTTCCATTGCTACCTCGGCACCTTGGTCCCTCATAATAACATTCCACCAAGTGAGTGCTCTCCTTTGAAAGACACTCGAAGCGAAATCTACCTTGCGCTCATTGGGACACTGAACATGGCGGAATGTGCTTTCTATACTTTCAAACCATTGCAAGAGCGCGGTTGCTCCTTCAGATCCAGAAAATTTTAGCGGTTTGGCTGAATTAAAGGTCTTGAAATTACACTGAGCATTGTTGTTGTATATCTGATGAATCTGGGTTACTACGTTTGGAAGCACTGCAGCCATTTATTGAGCGACAAGGGCTGTGACTTCTTCATTGGTTTGAGGTTGAGTATCTCGTCGAGGAGGCATTTTGAAAATGCAGCTATAGAGAAAACCAAAAGTTAGAGTTATCCAATTATTATCAGCTTGTAACATTATTTTTTGAAACAAGAGTTGTCTTGAAAATAAACTTTTGTAATATTTTTGGATGAGAGAATACAAAATGGGTTAATGGTTTGTATTATATAATTCTTTACCTGTTAAAAATTTATTTCTTTTAAGACAAAAATGTTTTTTTTTAAATTAAAATTTTAAAATAAAGAAACTTTGTGTTGAATTTTGAAAATTCTCATCCCAATGGTAAAAAGTTGAAATTTTAAGAGACAAGGGTAGAATCTTGAAAATAAAATAGGATCTCGTGGAGTCGTGAAATGAAATGAGATTCATTTCAATGGTATCGAATCAAACATATCACCGAAAATAATATGATGAAATGGTATTGGGAAAAGAAGGATGCTTCGATTGTCATAATGAGCAAACACATTACCGAGGGTAACATGAATGAGTAGGGTTACAAAGGTCGCTTAAAATAAATCGGTAGGGTCAAGATGGATAGGTTTTTATAATGCTTCATGAAGACATGCTTTAGCCTATAAGTGGACACTCACCCTAAGAGTTCCCAGATAAGAGTGACTGGTCCGATAATGCGGATTTGTACGAACACTCTAGCCTTAGACAGAAAACTCGGGGTACAGGCATCCACCCTTCCAAATTGCATGTGTTCACATTATTAAAACCCAAGATTTCGATGAAAAACGTTTGAGAAAAACATTTGAGAATTCTTTTGATACAAATCGTTTGAGATAAAACATGTTTGCGAAATATTTTGACAAAAACATTTGAGAGAAACATTTTGAAAAGAAAAATATTTTGATGAAAACATTTTGAGAAAAACATTTAAGAAAACAATTAGGAAAATACTTTAATGAAAATGCTTTGAGAAAACATTTTGAAGAATACCTCAAGGCATAAAGCCTAAGGTTCAGAATAAATCATCTAAGGTTAGATGATTCGTAAATCATAGAGCAGTTGTGGCACGAATAAGGATGAGGATTAGGAAAGAGTTCCTAAGTCTACTCATGTTTGGGTCCTAGGAAGGTTATAGACTAGGTTCAAGGCATGCTAATAACCTAATTCCCTATAACCAATGCTCTGATACCAATCTGTAACACCCCAATCACGTAATACAACAACACGCGGCGGAAATATCGGGGAGTCACGTTACAAATTGCTCACAACTACTGGTACTAAATTGTTTCAATATCATTAACATTGTTTTACAAAAAAAAAAAAGAATACATGAAACTGTTATTTTGTTTTAGAAGTCTAAGGCCCGAATGCAATCCTATGCGTTGCATGCTTGAAATAGTCGAAAACCTGAAACATATGCGAAAACAGTCAGCATAAAAATGCCGGCGAATACATAGGTTTTATTGGCCAAATAAATGGCAAAAACATTTGGTATTATTATCTTCATTGTGAAAACTCGTGACAAAAATAGGTTTGTATATGGCATTATGATATTTACTAAGTCAATTTTATGTTTTATATTGAAATCCCGATAAACTATCATAAAAACATGAGAATGTGTTATTAGGAATCCAATCAAGGATTAGTAATAACTGTTTTGAAATAATCAAAACTTATATATGTATTACATAAATCAAATCAATGAATTATGATAATACTTCAGATATCTTTCTAAGAATCTAACACATAAGAATATGGGAGATTCTACAAAGATTATGATATCCAACAATGAACAAATGTACACAAAATCCTAAAGTGATCCAGATAACGCTACAAGAATAATAAAATAAAAACACTTATATATAGGAAGTACCAGTGGCGTATCCACCATGTGCTTATTTTATTATACCCGTTTCCTTATTTAAATCACTACCACCACATAACACATAAACCAACCAACTTGTGAACACGCATTAAAGTACACAATGAATCCAATCAAGGACTCCAGTATCAGTACTTTAAGCACCCCACAAGAATCAATCTATGAAGATAGATAAATGCTATAAGGATTTGGGTTCTACCACATTGTCTAACTTATCACGCATTAAAGCACACAATGAATCCAATAAAGGATTCCAATATTGGTACTTTAAACATCCCATATGAGTCTAACTATGAAGATAGATAGACGCTACAGGGATCCTGGGTTCTTGACATATTGAATTATTGAATCATAACAAACCAAAATCCTAATGGTGATTCGGGATAACGCCACGAAAGGTAATACAATAAGCACACTTATATATAAGAAGAACCAGCGGCGTATCCACCATGTGCTTATTGTATTATCTAGTTTCGTTATCTAAATCACCAATAAACTACACAAAAATCAACCATTGAGTCTACAAAGTACTTCTTAAAAATCTCACTTTGAAGATAGGAAGATCTAAGTTTGTACTTCAAATATCCTACATGAATCTAACTATGAAGATAGGTAGATCACTTAAGGATATAACATAACGTTCGCATAATCGAAATAATACACATAAAAGCACTTAGTGAACACATGTATGCCATACATTTTGAAAACAAATCGATTGCACATATGAATCACCCCAAAACATTTGAAAACAGTAAAGAGGGGAACTATGTACTCGCCTGGGGTTGTGTATAGTCCCGGTTCAAAAGGTATAGCAAAGCTCAAAAGACCAAGAGTTCAAGAGTTGAAGCGATTCCTAGGGTAACAGATACTATGTTAGGGAATCGACACCTAAATCGGAAGATTGGGTAGAATGAGGTCTTGTAAACTAAATGAGTGTTGGAACTCATGTGATATGGTTTAACAAAGCCTACATTCTAAAACGAAACCTATCTTAAGTGCTTACGACCCATTTAGGTAGCTTACGCCACTTTAATGCGTCGTTCACGCAAAAGCGCGTTCGAGACGCCTAACTAGTCCTATGACAAGTATTATATGCCTTAGCATATCTAGTTATGTTATATAATCAGTTTAGATGTCAAAACATGTGTTGCATATGCTTAAAATGAAATTATGTGCAAAAGGGTATTTTGCAATACACCTCAAAGCCTATTTCTAAGCCATATGAACAGTTGGGTTTTAATAAAATGAGATCTGCTGTGCTGAAGAAGGCTTACGGACCATAAGCACCACCATACGGTCCGTAAGGACCTTGTGTGCTGGCAAAATTTTTCAGCAATTGGTAGAACAGGCCCCTACATCTCCAAACTTGATTTTTGATGTGTTTTGGCACGTTTAAGCCCCGTTAACCCCATTTCAAAGGTCTAAAATGAAGTTAAAGTATAGGGAACTTAAAATGTGCTAAAAAATATCTCGGATGTTAGTTCGTTTGGTCGTACGATCGCGTTGTTCAGTTAATTACAACGAAACCCGAACGGTTGCGAAAAACGATCCAATTTACGCGACGAATGGGATTTTATCATGCCAATCACTAAAATAAAATATTTTAATGATGACATAAATTTTTGGCGGTCTGGATATATTCAGAACGTAAAATATGCGCGAAAATGCAAACTTATGCCCTTCTTGACGCTTTTAGTCCCTATTGATCAAGAAAGTTTATTTTTGCACACCAAACACCTCAAAGCCTATTTCTAAGCCATGTGAAGGATATTTAGGACATATTTAACTTATGATCAAGTTTCGGAATGTGCAATACAATGTGAATCAGCAGACTTTTGTAGTTTGACGCAAATAGTCCCTGAGTGTGCATAAACTTGTTTTTGACACACAAAAGCATTCAAAACTTATTTCTAAGTTATCTAAAAATTATTTAAGGTATGTTAAGCCTATGTCACTGTCCTGGAGTGTTTGCCGCATTAAACTGAGTACGTTTACGTATCAGTTCACATTTTACTTTCAAGAAAGCGATTTAAAGTTTGAAAATGAACTAGAATCAAAATGTGAAATTGTGAAACCAAAATAAACAAATTTTTGAGACCAAAACACATTGTTTCTTTGATAAGAGATAGTGTCCTACATTGTGTGTGTTTACGGAGCACAAGTGTTACAGCTTGCGCTCTCTTTACAAGTTTTCACCAGGTTAGTGTTGTTGTGCTTATACACTTTACACTTTGCTTCCTTAGTAAAATTTTCTAACACTTAATTTCTGCAGAGGCCTTGAAGAAAACCCATGAGAAGGTTAAGGGTATTGAGCTGGAAAAACCAAAAGAGCCAGCGGCGAAGAAGACAAAGTTTATCATCAAGCCTCCCAAGACAACTGAGAGGGAGGTTGAGAAAGTGGTTGAAGAGCCTACGGGCAGTGTAATCCTTGAGAAGGAAAAACCGAAAGAAACCGAGACTGTTGCAACCACCCAGCACGAGGAGGCGCAGGGTCCGGAGGTTGTACACATCACAGGGCTTGACCAACCCTTCAATAGAAAAGAGGCTGAAGTTATTAAGCCAAAAGAGACTGAAGTTGTTAAGCCGACGGAACCTGCGCAGCGTGATGCCTCCACTCAAACTGTTCAAGTGACATCCGTTGCTGGGAGGTCAGCTGCTACCGTACCGGAGCAGGCAGCGCTTAGAGAAACTTCTACTGCTGCGGGCGGTGTAGGTGCTGGAGGTTCTGGCGAAGGTGCTGGTGGTGTTGGATGTTCTGGAGATGCTGGCGCAGCTGGCCAGAAAGGTGCAGGGAGCAAGGGGTCGATGCCACAAGCTCCCATAGGTCCTAAGGATACCTTGGGGGATATCTACTACAAGACATGCACCGAAGAGGCTCGCGGCGATGCTCCCCACCAACCTGTTTGGGGTTTAAAGTAGAAGGATACATTTGTTGAGTTCGAAGCCTGTCGGGATTGGTACTTGGGTTCTTTTCCTCCCGGAGAGGTCAACAGGCAAAGAGCACGTACCCATGAGGGGTTGTATCGCGTTTACATTGTTGGGAGGCTAACACCCGTGCTGCCAACCATCAGATTGTGCGCGAGTGGCGCACAATGTGTAGAGAGCGAGCTTATTAGGAGAAGTACCGGGAGCGTTTGTTGAAACAAGTCCAAGACTTTTAACAGATGAAAGACGCCTTTACTGAGGAGAAAGCTGCCTTTGAGGCAGAGAAGAATTCGGAATAATGGGGGCGCGAAGGTCTGAAAAGCAAGCTCTAAGCTGCAGAGGAGCTGTTGTCTAAGGAGCGCGCAGAGTGGAAGAAGGTATGTGAAAAAGACAACCAACGCATGTATGCTGCGTGTTCCAAAATTACCGACCTTGAGGCTCAGATTGTCAATTTGAAAGGGAAGGTTGAGGAAATTCAAGGAGATAAAGGGTGTGTTGATGTTCAACAGACTTAACTCTTTTTCCTCTTACTTGTCAGGATATTTCTAACTCTTTGTTTCAACACTTTCAGGCTGAGCTGAATGCGCGAATTGAGAATAAGGATAAGGAGCTAGCTGCAAAGGATGTGGAGATTGCAGAGCTGAAGCGCTAGTTGTTTGAGGCCCATGATAAAAATGAATCATTAGAGATAGACCTTGATGCCGAAAGGGTAAAGGCTGAGACCGCTGAGGAAGCGAAGAAGAAAGCCAAAGAGGCGCGCGATATCAGCACCTCTGCACTGAAAGTGGCTCAGAATGACTATGCTGAGGCCGAAACAATCGTTGACACGCTTGTCTCAGAATCCAAGTGGATGCGTAGTAGAGGAGTAGCTGTGGTGAGTTTCTCCTCTTTTGCCTTAGGCTTTGTTTATTGTTGCTGTCTGCATGATTTTCCCTCTTTTTATATAGATTGCCAACTCCATACTGATTGCTACTGAGTTGGATGAGGCTGTTTTCGCGCTGATAGATGCCTCACATGACGTAGGGCATCGTGGTGGCTACCTAGAGTGCGATCAGCATGTGGAAGCAGCGTTTGGCCAACAGTTTGATACTCATCACTGCTCAGTGACTGATCAGACTGATTCTATGCTTTCTCAAGCCGAAGAGGTTTACGACCATCTTTCATTACCTGTTATGGAGTTGGTCACTGATGCGTTAAAGCATGATGACTAGAGCGCGTGGCTGAAGTCCATCATCGATCCTCCAGAGACTGTGGAGTTAACAGATGAAGAGGAGGCAGCTGGCGGTGATGGTGATGGTAATAAATAGACATTATGAATAGACAGTATTTGTAGGCTGATGCCTTGTAATTTTTCTTGCTTTCAAGTTATGTAAACGTTGCGCGGTTGCGCTTTTTTGAATGGGATATATATTATGTTAGCTTTTTATTATTGTCAAGTAACAATTATTGCACTGTTGTTAGGAACTTTGGTTAAATTAGCTCGAATAAATGTAAGTGTGGCTCATGTATGAGTGTTATTGCCCGGTCTCGCGCTATGTTCGCGGAGGATCTTGGAGGCTTAACTCAAGAGCTCGTAATTTACTGAAGTGTTTTCGTGCTAATCAAAAGTTTAACATGCATTTGTAATGTAGAAGACATAGGATGATAATCATAAGGCACATCCAACATTTGTATTAAGTAGCTGGAAACAGGCGCAAGGCCATCATACATAATCGAAAGAAAGGAAAAGGCGCATGGGCAACATAAATAATTAAAAGGCGCGTGGCCAACATAATAGAAAAGGCGTGTGGCCAAAGTTGATCACATGTAGCACTTGTTCAGTTGTTGCACGTTCCACGTGCGTGGGATGATATGGCCATCAAGAGTTCACAGTTTGTACGCCCCTTTTCCTAGCACTTCATGAACCAAGTATGGGCCTTCCCATTTTGGTGCTAGTTTTTCGGGACGCTCGGCATTAGAGGCTTCGTTGTCCATGAACATGTATTCTCCTGGGGTATACGTACAGATGCGCACTCTCGTATTGTAGTAACGCTCCAGCTGGTTCTTGTACTTGGCCTCTTTGATTCGCGCGATCTCGCGTCTCTCTACGAGCAAGTCCAAGTCTAAACGGCGCTTCGCCTCGTTATCAATCTTGTTGACTGCTGATAAGCGCGGCGAGGGGAGGCCTATTTCTGTTGAGATAACCGCCTCTGAGCCGTAGACAAGGCTAAAAAGGGGTTTCGCCATTGCTTGTTTTTGGCATGGTTCGATGAGCCCACAAAATGCTAGGGAGCTCATCTACCCAGCCTCTTATCTTGGTGCCCAGGCGGGCCTTTATCCCTTCAACAATGCTTTTGTTAACACTTTCTACATGACCGTTGCCTTGAGGGTGCGCAACAGAAGAGAAAGTGTGCTCAATATTTAGCTCCTTCATCCATTTCTGAAGATACTCGGACACAAAATTGGTGCCGTTATCAGTCATGATCTTGAGTGGGAGGCCAAATCTGCAAATGATGTGCTCCCATATGAATGTTCGCACCATCATCACGTAGGTTGAAGCAAGGGCCTTTGCGTCCACCCACTTAGTGAAGTAATCGACAACAACAATTATACACTTCAATTCGCCGGGAGCTTCAGGAAATGGACCCACCATGTCGATCCCCCACTGTTGGAAGGGCCAAGCTGTTGATACAGGAATCAGATCGTTTTTGGGCACATGGTCTTCGGCGCATGCCTCTGACAGGCATTACATTTGAGCAACTCTTTCAAAGCGTCGACGTGCATCCCTGGCCAATAGTAGTCTGCATTCATTATCTTTGCTACGACCATGCGTGGGCCTGCATGAATGCCGCAGATGCCTTCATGAATTTCCCTAATCAAATAGCTTGCGTCCTGGGGGTCTATGCATCGTAGTAGTGTGCCTAAAAAGGATCTTCTGTAAAGGATGCCCCCATTCATCTCGTAAAACAGCGCTTTGTTTTGTATTTTTCTGGCTTCTGCCTTGTTCTCTAGGAGAATTCCCTCTTGAAGATATTGGATGATAGGGGTCATCCACGAAGGTAGCCCTATCACGATCACATTGACCTGGCACAGCAGTACCGATGGGTTTTTCAAGACTTCAATTCTTACATCCTTGGCGAGGGGCTGAAATGCTGTTGAAGTGAGCTTGCTTAGCGCGTGAGCTGGCTTGTTTTCTGATCGGTTGATATGAACAACCTTGTACGATTTGTACTTTTGAAGTAGCTCCTTCGCTTGTTCCAAATACAAAGCCATGACCTCGCCTTTTGCATTGTATATCCCATTGATTTGACTCGCGATCAGGAGAGAGTCGACATGCGCTTCTAAATTATGTGCTCCCATCTTTATAGCCAGGCGCAAGCCTGCCAAAAACGCTTCATATTCTGCCTCGTTGTTGGTATTTTTGAAATCCAACTTGATGGCATAGGTAAACTCATGCTTCTCTGGGCTAACAAGGCGCAAACCAGCTCCTGCGCCGTCTTCGTTTGTGTAACATTTGTGCTCGAAATCATTATGAACAGTTCAATTATCAATAAAACAATGTTATTTGATCCCAATGTTTGTTTGGTTGTGTTTTACATTTTTCATGTTTTGACTTTTGTTCGATTTTAAACTCTACATCGCTTTCTGGAGAATTATACGCAAACTGGTGCGTAAACGTACTCAGTTTAATGCGACAAATACTCCGGAACATCAACATATACTCAACATACCCTAAATAACCTTTACATAACTTAGAAATAAGTTTTGAAGGCCTTGGTATGGCAAAAACAAGTTAATTCGCTTACAGGGACTAAATTTGACAAACTGCGAAAGTATGCCAATTTGAACTAAAACAGACATTCCGGAACATGTCCATAAGTTAAACATACCATAAATATCCTTTACATAGCTTAGAAATAGGCTTCGAGGGTTTGGTATGCTAAAATAAACTTTTGGATCATTCAGGGGCTAAAAGTGCCAAAAAGTGCACAAGTTTGCACTTTCGCGCATAACTCACATTCTGAGTACATCCGGACATCCAAAAATTTATGTAAGTGTCCTTATATTATGCCTTAGTGGTTGGCATGAGAAAAATCCATTCGTCGCGCAATTTGGATCGTTTTTCGCGCTTATGCGCATTCCGTCGTAATTAACCGATCATCGCGATCGTACGGCCAAACGAACCAACATCCGGCATATTTTTGAGCATGTTTCATGTCCACAATGTTTAGGCATCATTTTAGGGTCTTAAAGTTGGCTTTACGGGCCTTAGAACTGTTGGAAATGGCTTAAATATGCAACAGGGACTAAAACTGTCATTTCTGAAAGTTTGTGCTGATCAGACAAGGCCAGGCGGCCCACCTGAGTTTTATGTGTATCCTGACGCGGGCCACGTCCGCCCTGCAGATGCAGAAACTCGTTTTTTTGCTGATTTTGGCTTTTCAATCACTCCAAAGGGCAATGCCCATTCACAATCTCTAGAGTTAGGGTCATTATATGATACCACAACATCTTGACAAGTGTACCCACAAAACTGATCAAAGAGCTCTAAGTTGATGCCATTGCTTCATACCTGAGCTCCTGGATCAAGTTTAGCCTTCGGGGACCCTTCGTAAGTGTTCTTTCGTTCTTTTAATCGCTTTCTAGTGCTAAAGTCAAACTTTGTTTGACTTTCTGCGTTGACCAGCTTATGGTCAACACGAAGTTCGTTGGAACTTCATAACATGAGCGTGATCACGATGGTTATAGTCCGTAGTGACTATACCTACTGATTACCACGTTATTTAGGCTCAGTGACGAGTCGTAGTTTCGGCCAAAATGCGCATTCTTGCGTATTTTGTAACCAAACTACTCGTGAGTATCAAAACCGTTTGTTTTGATACCAAACCTGTTTTCTAAACTTAGTTAAGCATGTGTTAACATGCCTAGCTCGTCACTTTTAGTATAGTGCTTATATAGGGTCGTAAGGTAAGCGATCTAAACAATCGCTTATACTTTCAAACCCGACCCATTTGGTCGATCATTAAGATTCGACCAAACACATTAGGTGACCATAGCTGTATAGGGAATAACCTTCCGAGGTTATACCTTATGGTCACGATGTTAGGCGTTCCAAATGCGTTTTACGCGAACGACGCGTTAAGGTAGCATAAGCTACCTAAACGGGTCGTAATGGGTCATAAGCACTTAGGTTAGGTTTCATTTTAGTATAAAGGATTTGTTAAACCATATTACACGAGTCTCCATACTCGTTTTGTTTACGAACCCGCATACTATCCGATCCTCCGATTTAGGTCCGGTATATTAACATAGTTACCTATATTAGGTGTCGTTTGATATCCGTGATCTCTAGCAGTATTTGGTTGTTATACAAGAACTTCAAAGCAATCTCAGGTGAGTACATAGAACCCCATCTTTCAAATGCTTTCAAGGTGTCTATGTGAGTACATAGACCCCTCTTTTACTGTTTTCCAAACATTTTGGGGTAAAACACATGGGCCTACTTGTTACTTTCATGCTTTCCATGTTTTCACATCATATACCTGCTATGTTTGTTAGTACATTATAGTACATGATTTCATTACATTTCATGCTATGTATGCCCATTGTGTGCGTACTTTGTACATTGTTTTACATTACATTTCATGCTATGTATGCCCATTGTGTGCGTACTTAGTACATTGTTTTACATTACATTTCATGCTATGTATGCCCATTGTGTGCGTACTTAGTACATTGTTTCACATTACATTTCATGCTATTTATGCCCATTGTCTGCATACTTAGTACAATTGTTTACATCACATGCTTTCATTTTGGTATGACATTTGGTTTGTTTAACATGGAACAATACATTCATTAACATTAGCTACGCCGTTCGTTAGTAGGAAGTGGTACCATAGGAATTGACAACTCCCGTTCCGGACATCCTAGGTTGGTTTGGATGAAAGGGATGACCGAATTCGATACACATAACTTAGATAAACCTTTAATTTGTTTAAGGGTTTATCGCCACAGTCTCAAGGCTTGGATGTATGCATTTGCATAATACCGCATAAATGTTTGTATCAGTATAGCATGCATTTGTTCCACAAAACATAACTTTGATTTAAACCATGTTTTACTTCAATACCTTGTTTTTGTGCATTTTACATATGGTTTAGTTGATATATTTCACTTACCATACGTGATATATTTTGGGTACACCTTACATGATCTACAGTAAACATAAACATTTTGACATTGATATACACATTTGGTGGTTTACATTGAACATAGACATTTCGATATGGTTTACACAATAACACTTGACAATTGATTTATACATGAACAATTTACATGGTGGTTGGTTTGGGTAAATGGTTTGAGTAACGTGGCGTATGTAATATGATACAAACATGGTGGATACGCCGCTGGTACTTCCTATATATAAATGTTTGTATAATATTACCTATCGTAGCATTATTTAAATCATTTCAGTATAGACATGTTACCTTTTTCACAAATAACATATTCTTCACAAGACATTGTTTTTCAAACAAACTTATCTTATACAAACTCATTTTTACTCTCATTTAACCTTACGTTTTACTTATACATATCGTATGATCTTATCGTTTCTCAAATGATTTACAAGACTAATCAATTTACAAGGTTCATGATTGACTGTTATTAAACGTTTTCTTTAAACTCAAGTCATGAATCCTATTTTCACAAAACCTATGTATCTCACAGGCATTTTTTATGCTGACGTACCTACTTTCACATGTGTTTTCAGGAGATGTTGCTTAGGACGATGATTGTGATACTAGGGCGGACCTGTGCCTTAGAGACATAAAACGAAGATAGACTAGTTTAATTTTGTTATAAACTCTTTATTTCCTGTTTAAGGACAATGTAATACGCTTGTTTGATAAATAAAATGTAACTTTAATTTCCATGGTTATGAAACAATTAATCCTGTCCCAACACTCCCCGACGTTTCTGCCGCGGTTGCATGTTATACGCGGTCGGGGTGTGACAGAAGAGTTGGTATCAGAGCCAATGGTTATAGGGAATTAGGTTATTAGTAATGCTTTGACCTAGACTATAACTTTCTAGGACCCTAACACAAGTTATCTTGTGTTTAGATTTTAAAACATGCACTTCACCTATCCTTAGGTGATAACCACAACGGGAACTTCGATTCCGAATCCGCTTTGAAAATTTATCGTTTGTTCGAGGATGATTGATTACTAGGCTTTGAACCCTCTGTTATAAGGTTTTGAACCCCTTTGGATTTTCAAAAGTCTCGTCAAGGTTTTCGGGTTTTAATAATGTGAACACGTGCGAACTGGAAGAGTGAATGCCTGTACCCTGGGTTTTCTGTCTAAGGCTAGAGTGTTCGTACAAATCCACATAATCGGACCAGTCACTCTTACCTGGGAACTCTTGGGGTGAGTGTTCACTTATAGGCGAACATGTCTTCGCGATACATTATTTTTGACCCGTTTACATTGATTAGACACTGTGTGTCGCTTGTTTGCTTAGCGATGCATGACCACCATCTTTGCTTTTGTTGATTTTGTTTCAGCTCATTCCCTTCATCCAATCATCTCACTCGTTTCCTTTCATGTTTTCCTCTTCTAGAATGCCTCCTCGACACGATAATCAAATAGCTACTGCCGAGCTGGCAGAAATTGTTGCACAGCAGATGGCTGCTCAATTCCCAAATCTCTTTGCTCAATGGAACCAAGCCAACAACAACAACAATGCTCCATGCAATTTCAAGAATTTTAACTCGGCTAAATCACTCAAGTTTAGTGGTTCTGAGGGAGCAACTGGGCTTCTTCAATGGTTCGAGAGCATTGAGAATACTTTTCGCCACGTTCATTGTCCGGATAATCACAAGGTCGAGTTTTCTTCGAGCGTGTTTCAGAAGAGGGCTCTTACATGGTGGAATGGAGTAATGAGAGACTGTGGTGCAGAAGTTGATCTAGCACAGACATGGGCTGAACTTAGAGCTCTTATGATGAGGGAGTTTTGTCCTCGTCATGAACAACGAGCGTTGGAGAAAGAGTTTGATGTTTTGAAGCAAGATAGTGGCGAGCACAGGGCATATACTGATAGGTTTGAGGAGTTGAGTCTGCTTTGCCCGACTATGGTTACCCCACTCGACAAGGCTATCGAAAGGTACATCGACGGCCTGCCTGACTCAGTACAAGACATCATTACTGGTAGTAACCCTACCACACTCCGTCAGGCAATCGAGTTATCAGCGACATTGACTGAGTCGCAGATTCGGAAGAATAAATTACATAGGAAGGGTAACAAGGGAAAGAAACAGTCGTCTGACAAGGAAGATAGCAAGAAAGGTCAAAACAAAAATGGAAAAGATTCTGGTTCATCGAAAAGAGCAAGGAAGCGTAAGGCTTCCCAAAACTATGCTGTCACTGCCCAAGCTAACCAGGCAGCTCCCAACCAACCCGCACAGCCTCCAGCGAAGAAGCCCTATTCAGGGAATGCACCTTTGTGCAATAGATGCAACAGTCACCATCAGCCGCAACATCAGTGCCGTTTCTGTACTAACTGTGGGAAGTCAGGTCATCTTGCCGATGTTTGTCGGTTTGCTCAAAATCGCGCAGTTCAGAACCCGGCTCAACAAGTTGCTCAGCCTCCTGCTCAGCAATAGGGTCAAGCTGCACGACCACACTACCCACCAGGTGCTTGTTATAACGTGGGGATCTGACCCATTACAGAAATCGGTGCCCAAGGCTAGCCAACCAGAATCAGAATGCCAATCAGAATCAGGCTCAGGCTCGAGGTCGAGTCTTCAACATGAACGCACAAGAGGCACAAGCAGATGATAATGTGGTGAACGGTACGTTCTTTATTAATAATCAGCCAGCATATGTTCTTTTTGATTCGGGTGCCGATAAGAGTTTTGTGTCATTATCTTTTGAACCATTGCTTCGAGTGTCTAGAACGAAACTAGGTAAACCATTGACAGTAGAAGTGGCGAGCGGTGAACCCACTATTCTTGATTCTGTCCTCCGCAACTGCCAGTTGAACCTTAACAACCATCTTTTTCCTATTGACCTCACGCCTATGCAACTTGGACGCTTCGACGTTATTGTGGGTATGGACTGGTTAGCCAAGTATCGCGCAGAGATAGTTTGTTTTAAGAAGATCATACGCATGCCGCTTTCGTCAGGTGAGATCCTACAGGTTCGTGGTGAGAAACCTGCTGGTGGTCTCAAACTTATGTCTTGTTTTAAAGCTCGGAAGTATCTGCGGAAGAACTATGTGGCCTTTTTGGCACATGTTGTAGCAGATAAGGGCAAAGGTAAGTCTATTCAAGATATTCCTGTCGTTCGGGATTATTCAGAGGTTTTCCCTGAAGAGTTACCTGGTCTACCCCCAGCACGCCAAGTCGAGTTCCGTATTGATCTCGTACCTGGTGCAAATCCCGTTGCCAGAGCTCCATATCGTCTTGCACCGTCTGAGATGCAAGAGTTGTCTAAGCAGCTATAGGAACTCTCTGACAAAGGTTTTATCCGTCCTAGCTTTTCACCTTGAGGTGCTCCCGTTCTCTTTGTCAAGAAGAAGGATGGATCTTTTAGGATGTGTATCGATTATCGTCAGCTTAACAAGCTTACCATCAAGAATCGAAATCCCCTACCTCGCATCGATGATCTCTATGATCAATTGCAAGGCGCTTCTTATTTTTCAAAGATTGATCTGCGATCTGGATATCATCAACTCCGTGTGCATGAAGAAGATATTCCCAAGACAGCGTTCCGCACTCGCTATGGGCATTATGAGTTCACAGTCATGCCATTCGGTTTGACTAATGCTCCTGCGGTTTTCATGGACTTGATGAATAGGATCTGCAAGCCTTATTTAGATAAGTTCATCATCGTTTTCATTGATGACATCTTGATTTATTCTAAGACGCGAGCTGATCATGAGCAACATCTTCGTCTTACTTTGGAATTCCTAAAGAAAGAGCAACTTTTTGCCAAATTCTCTAAGTGTGAATTCTGGCTTAAAGAAGTTCAATTCTTAGGACATATTGTGAACGAACAAGGTATTCATGTAGATCCCTCCAAGATCAGTACGATTAAGGATTGGGATACGCCTACTACTCCTACTGAAGTTCGTTCTTTTCTTGGTCTCGCGGGTTATTATCGCAGCTTCATTGAAAATTTCTCGAAGATTGCAGTTCCTCTAACTGCTCTAACTCAGAAGAACAAACCCTTTGATTGGGGATTCAAGCAAGAGGAAGCGTTTCTGATTTTGAAGCAAAAACTTTGCGACGCGCCTGTCCTAACTTTGCCTGAGGGCAATGATGATTTCATCGTTTATTGCGATGCATCTAAATTGGGTCTTGGCTGCGTCCTAATGCAAAGGAACAAAGTCATAGCAAACGCATCGAGACAGTTGAAGATACATGAGAAGAACTACACCACTCATGATCTTGAGTTGGGTGCAGTTGTCTTCGCTGTTAAGATTTGGAGACACTATTTGTACGGTACAAAATGTGTGGTTTTCACAGACCACAAAAGTCTTCAACATATCTTCAATCAGAAGGAACTCAACATGAGGCAAAGACGTTGGGTGGAGCTTCTAAATGACTATGACTGCGAAATTCGCTACCATCCTGGTAAGGCGAACGTAGTAGCCGATGCTTTGAGTCGCAAGGAACGTACTAAGCTTCTTTGTGTTCGTGTCCAATCTGTTATTCAAGCTCAATCTGATATCCAAGCACGCATTTCTCAGTCTCAACAATCTTGTGTTTCGCAAGGTTTAATGGATAAGGAATTTCCTTATCACATAACGCCTGCTCTAGAATTGAAGGACAATGGATCGTATTACTTCATGGACTGTTTGTGGGTCCCGAGCCAAGATAATCTTCGTACCCTGCTTATGGATGAAGCCCATAAGTCTCGTTATTCTATTCATCCTGGCTCAGATAAGATGTATAAGGATCTTCGTATTCAGTATTGGTGGCCTGGTATGAAGAAAGACATTGCCTTATATGTATCAAAATGCCTTACTTGTCTTAAGGTGAAGGCTGAACATCAGCGTCCTTCCGGTTTATTGGAGCAACCAGAGATCCCAGTTTGGAAATGGGAAAACATTACCATGGATCTCATTACTAAACTCCCGCGCACAAAGAAAGGTCACGATGCCATATGGGTAGTTGTTGATCGTCTTACTAAATCAGCGCATTTCTTGCCAATCCGTGAGGATTTTTCGGCTGACAAACTTGCTCAAATCTACGTGGATGAAATTGTAGCTCGACATGGTGTTCCTTTGAACATCATTTCTGTCAGCGATGCTCGTTTCACTTCTCATTTTTGGAGAACCATGCAATCTTCTATGGGGTCCCAACTTAATCTGAGCACAGCTTATCATCCATAAACGGATGGCCAATCTGAAAGAACAATCCAGACACTGGAGGATATGCTTAGAGCTTGTGTGATCGATTTTGGTGGTAGTTGGGATTCACATCTTCCGTTGATTGAGTTCTCCTACAACAACAGTTATCACTCCAGCATCAACATGACTCTTTTCGAGGCTCTCTATGGTCGAAAATGTCGTTCACCAGTCTGCTGGAATGAGATCGGCGAGGCTCAGCTTACTGGACCTGCCCTCATTTTAGAGACAACAGATAAGGTTAAGAAAGTTCGTGATAACCTTCAGACAGCTAGAAGCCGTCAAAAGAGTTACGCGGACCTAAAACGCAAGCCCTTGGATTTTCAAGTCGGTGATCGTGTATTGCTTAAGGTCTCACCTTGGAAAGGTGTGATCAGATTCGGAAAGTAAGGAAAACTTGCACCTAGATACGTTGGACCATTCAAGATCGTCGAAAGAATCAGTAAGGTAGCCTACAGACTTGAGTTACCTCCTGAACTTGGAAATGTTCGTCCAACCTTTCACGTGTCCAATCTCAAGAGGTGTTTAGCTGATGAGAACCTCCACATACCGCTTGACGAAATTCGTGTTGATAAAACACTGAAATTTGTTGAGAAACCGGTAGAAATCATGGAACGTGAAGTCAAGTGGCTTAAACGCAAGCGCATTCCTTTGGTCAAGGTTCGCTGGGAATCTAAACGTGGACCCGAGTTTACTTAGGAACGCGAAGATCAAATGAAGGCAAAATATCCGCATCTTTTTCCACGAGTTTCCTCTAAATAAATTTTGGGACGAAATTTCCACAAGTAGGGGAGACTGTAACATTTGTGCTCGAAATCATTATGAACAGTTCAATTATCAATAAAACAATGTTATTTGTTCCCAATGTTTGTTTGGTTGTGTTTTACATTTTTCATGTTTTGACTTTTGTTCGATTTTAAACTCTACATCGCTTTCTGGAGAATTATAGGCAAATTGGTGCATAAACGTACTCAGTTTAATGCGACAAATACTCCGGAACATCAACATATACTCAACGTACCCTAAATAACCTTTACATAACTTAGAAATAAGTTTTGAAGGCCTTGGTATGGCAAAAACAAGTTAATTCGCTTACAGGGACTAAATTTGACAAACTTTGAAAGTATGCCAATTTGAACTAAAACAGACATAACGGAACATGTCCATAAGTTAAACATACCATAATTATCCTTTACATAGCTTAGAAATAGGCTTCGAGGGGTTTGGTATGCGAAAATAAACTTTTGGATCATTCAGGGGCTAAAAGTGCCAGAAAGTGCACAAGTTTGCACTTTCGCGCATGACTCACATTCTGAATACATCCGGACATCCAAAAATTTATGTAAGTATCCTTATATTATGCCTTAGTGGTTGGCATGAGAAAAATCCATTCGTCGCGCAATTTGGATCGTTTTTCGCGCTTATGCGCATTCCATCGTAATTAACCGATCATCGTGATCGTACGGCCAAACGAACCAACATCCGGCATATTTTTGAGCATGTTTCATGTCCACAATGTTTAGGCATGATTTTAGGGCCTTAAAGTTGGCTTTACGGGCCTTAGAAGTGTTGGAAATGGCTTAAATATGCAACAGGGACTAAAACTATCATTTCTGAAAGTTTGTGCTGATCAGACAAGGCCTGGCGGCGCGCCTGAGTTTTGTGTGTATCCTGACGCGGGCCGCGTCAGCCCTGCAGATGCAGAAACTCGTTTTTTGCTGATTTTGGCTTTTCAATCACTCCAAAGGGCAATGCCCTTTCACAATCTCTGGAGTTAGGGTCATTATATGATAGCACAACATCTTGACAAGTGTACGCACGAGATTCGATCACGTTTTTCAGGAAACGATCCTAACGGTTTTTCTTTTCCTATAAATACCCCCCCCCATTTGTGTTAAAACCCACAAAACTGATCAAAGAGCTCTAAGTTGATGCCATTGCTTCATACCTGAGCTCCTGGATCAAGTTTAGCTTTCGGGGACCCTTCGTAAGTGTTCTTTCGTTCTTTTAATCGCTTTCTAGTTCTAAAGTCAAACTTTGTTTGACTTTCTACGTTGACCAGCTTATGGTCAACACGAAGTTCGTTGGAACTTCATAACGTGAGCGTGATCACGATGGTTATAGTCCGTAGTGACTATACCTATTGATTACCACGTTATTTACGCTCAGTGACGAGTCGTAGTTTCGGCCAAAATGCGCATTCTTGCGTATTTTGTAACCAAACTACTCGTGAGTATCAAAACCGTTTGTTTTGATACCAAACCTGTTTTCTAAACTTAGTTAAGCATGTGTTAACATGCTTAGCTCGTCACTTTTAGTATAGTGCTTATATAGGGTCGTAAGGTAAGCGATCTAAACAATCGCTTATACTTTCGAACCTGACCCATTTGGTCGATCATTAAGATTCGACCAAACACATTAGGTGACCATAGCTGTATAGGGAATAACCTTCCGAGGTTATACCTTATGGTCACGATGTTAGGCGTTCCAAAAGCGTTTTACGCGAACGACGCGTTAAGGTAGCATAAGCTACCTAAACGGGTCGTAATGGGTCATAAGCACTTAGGTTAGGTTTCATTTTAGTATAAAGGATTTATTAAACCATATTACATGAGTTTCCATACTCGTTTGGTTTACGACCCCGCATACTATCCGATCCTCCGATTTAGGTCCGGTATATTAACATAGTTACCTATATTAGGTGCCGTTTGTAGGATCGTTTCGCGACCTAAACGAGTCGTTCGGAAGAGCTCAAATCCGTTTCAGAGGCGGAAACAAAGAAACGGACGTGAATACAGCTTGAATCACACTTTAAACCTCTTGTATATTGATATTACAGCGTTTACAGTTACAAGGAACACCGGCAATACCTCGGTATCAACTAGCCTCACCGTTACAAATGTTGACAGTTTGAATGGTATTTATAGAACCTAACCTATCGTTTGAAACTAATTCAAACGGTTACACTTGTGACAACCCTCTCAAAACCAGGTATCCGTACGACTTAATTAATTATTAATTATTGCCTAATTACTGTGCTTTACTGAGTTTGCTGATAAACTGCTACTTGATTGTTGGTACTTGTACATATCTGCATCATACTTTGATATTCCTGTCACTACACTACTTAATTGCTGAACCTTAGTGACAAACATGATGCACAAAAGCACAGTAGCACTAAACGGATACACAGTGAACATGCTGATATAGCCAGCATCAGGCAAACACTGCCTCTAAAGGCCTGAATGAGCCAGAATTATTTTACTACACCCATAGTGTGCGTAGGGATACAAGGGTTGTATGATTACGTCTCTAGGAATAAGATATAGAGATTTGGATGTGCCTAAAACATACTTTAAGCACGGAACACAGCACTTTTATCAACACACTAGCTTCTAGCTAATTAAAAAAGTGCCAAAATATGAGGAATTATTCCCGACACTTTGCAGAATAAATTGTGTCGCTAAAAA